>NW_017298398.1:330832-336622 GCF_001594075.2 Trachymyrmex cornetzi
CGAACACCTAGACACCCATTTCCTCGACGGCGAACACCTAGACACCCATTTCCTCGACATAATTATTTACAATACAATATACGTACAATTATCAATACTGTTCAAAAAATAATAAAAATGATAATATAGCAGCATAATTAACAAATTTTTGCAGAATTATATGAAAACATCGAAAATACGTACGATAACACAAATTTTTCTAAACCAATGATTATAATTCAATGAGTAGAATTGTATAACTAAATATAGTTAACAAAATGAGAAAAATATAATTTTTCATACAAAATTGTAAAGCTCTGAAATAAAAATATTTAAAGGAAAAGTATGTTTCAATATCTTAAAGTTGACATTTAAAACTATAAAACAAAAAATCATTAGCAATGGACAAAAACACGGCGATAATATAGATAATATAATCATTTTTATCCATATTTAGCCAATTTCGTGAATCTTGCCGTTCATTTCATCAAGCTGATACAGTATCAGTGCACTCTTTACCCTAATGAAGAAGTAAACGACAAAGTTCACGAAACCAATTGGCATTATCAATGGATAAAAAGACGGCGATAAACCTTAAAAATTGAAGAAGCCGAACATGACCTTGATAGACCAGTGCGCTGTCTGCTATACCACGCTTGCGCTCATATTTCTTATTGTGTTCAATCTAACAATAAAGATCTATAAAGTTTGAATTTTATTACGTTGATTCGTAGTTCCTTGTATTGCATTTTATCGTTGAACATTTTTGTAATTTTTTGTTTTTTTTTTCTTATATCTCATTAGCCTTGTAGTTTGTACATTGGTTGTTCATTTTATTTGTAGAGTTTGCGTTGATGGGAATATTTTTTTTTTACAATTATATACTCGCAGTATATTGGGTAGTATCTCTATATATGTTCGATAATAATAATAATAATAATAATAATAATAATAATGATTGCAATATCAAAAGGCTATAGGAGTCAACGCTGGATGTAATAAGCGAGATAATTACAACCTTGATTATATATATGTATATTACCTGATACATATATCAACCTGGTACGTTTCGACTCTACTTCGAGTCATCTTCAGCAAATCAGTCATCCATCCACACATTTCCCATACAGAGTAAACTTATACAACATTTTACGAAGAACTCAACGTCTAAACTCTTCAACTTGTTAAAATTTAAATATGAAAAATCTCGAAGAACAAGTGTCTAGTCCGTTCTAAGTTCGGTCAAATAATGAAAGATACTTCAAAACATTACGTTCAAATTTGAAACGCACCAACTGTAGATGAAAACAACAAGTCTCATTTATATGAAAAGACAACTTTTATAATTTCTCAAGCAACTCTATGTAAGCCTGACTTAAAACAACTGTGTCATTTTGCAAATTCAGCCCATTCTTTTGTCTTTTTATATGTATCCGTTTCGCATTATAATTGTCCGTTTCGCATTATAATATCTCGATTGACAGTTCCTTGTATAATTTGGCGACGTTTCTTCACAAGTTGATTGTCAAGAGTATACCGAAGGCACCGAGTAACATTGATAATAGCTTCGAATTGATTCAGAAGTTACAAGATGTAAGAATTGGGGTTGGTTACAGTTTGGTGTCTTTGGATGTGATTTCCTTGTTCACCAACGTTCCAATAGAATTGGTTATGGAGATTCTTTCTAAAAAATGGAATTTAATATGTGATAATTGTAGTCTTCCTAAGGATAAATTTTTAAAGGCAGTTAGAATGGTGCTGGAATCGATTTATTTTGCTTTCGACAATCAATTTTACAAACATTTGAAACTCCGATGGGTTCGCCTTTGTCTCCAACTGTGGCTAATCTGGTTATGGCGGAATTGGAGAGTCGGGTGCTGGGGGCTCATTCACTTCCAGTTGCCATTTTACTATAGATACGTTGATGACGTGGTGCTTTGCATTCCTAATGTGGAAGTAGACACCATTCTTGAGAAATTTAATGCTTTCCATCCAAGGTTGCAATTTACCTTGGAGGTAGGAGGTACCTCGATTAATTTTTTAGATACGACCATCATACTAAAGAATAATTCACTGATTTTTGATTGGTACCAGAAACCTACATTTTCGGGCAGGTTTTTGAATTTTCTGTCTCAGCACCCGATTTTCCAAAAGAGGGGCATAATTTTTAATTTTGTTGACAAAATTTTTTATCATATTTTTTTATATATAATCAAGAAATTTCATATTAAAATTTTTTATCGCGCATCCAGAATTTCATAAAAAGAACCTTGATCTTATTGTAGGTTTACTTTTAGATAATGACTATCCTTTGGAATAAAAAGAACCTTGATCTTATTGTCGGTTTACTTTTAGATAATGACTATCCTTTGGAATTTATATTTAAGACTATGAATATGAGAATAAATAAATTTAATTCCTTAAATAAAAAATCTAACAATGTTGCAATAAAAGAAAAAATAAAAGGTTTTCAATTCCGTTTATAGAAGGCTTCTCTTTATAAATTCAATAATTTTATTAATGGTATGTGTCATAAAGTTTCACTTTTCATTGTGAACAAATTAAATAAATTTATTCGAGTACACAAGGATTCTTTACCATTCGAATCAACAAGTAATGTTGTTTATAAAATCAATTGTGGTGACTATGATGCATCCTATGTGGGCCAAACGGGTAGGAAACTTAAAACTAGAATCTCGGAACACAGGAAGCACATTACTAGTATAACGTCGTCAAAATCGGTCATTACGGACCCTAGGTTGCATTGGAGGATCCTGTTTGCCTACAGTTCTGATTGTACACACCACTCATATCAACTAATGCCTAGTCATTTTTCACTGCTTTACCAATGAGATTATTTTATTTTTAAATTGGCCAATCAGAGATACATGTGTGCAATATGCGATGTGTGCAATCGGAGCCCTCCCGTGCGTTTCAAATTTGACCATTATGTTTTGAAGTATCTTTCATTATTTGATCGAACTTAGAACGGACTAGATACTCATTGTTCTTCGAAATTTTGCATATTTAAATTTTAACAAGTTGACGAGTTTAGACATTGAGTTCTTTGTAAAATGTTGAATAAGTTTACTCTGTATGGGAAGTGTGTGGAGAATATGCGAGGTGAGCTGATCATCATGTGAGTAGCCTTCATACAGTGTGCTAAAATAAATTTTTTATATAAAAAAATTTTAGTTGGAGTTGCTCATCACCACTCAGCTGTGTAAATGTTTGAGTATGGGTCTCACATCATGATTAGCCACGTCATTGCATGCATGGTGTTTGGAGATATTATTTTGCGATGCAATATCTCTTCACATTATGTGGATGGATGATTGATTTGCTGAAAATGACTCGAAGTAGAATCGAAACGTACGAAGTTGATATATGTATTAGATAATATTTGATCAAGGTTGTAATTATCGCTTATTACATCCAGCGTTGACTCCTGTAGCCTTTTGATATTGTAATCATTATTATTATTATCGATAATTAAAGGAGTACATAACTACATATTGTGGTACATTATTGTAAATTTATCTCTATGTATGTATTTATATATATGTATACGCACACACAGATACATTTTGTGTATGTGATCTCTATCTGAAATACACTTAAATTTGAGTATTTGTATTTGCAGCTAGATACAAAAACACACAGAGAGAGAGAAAGAGAAAACTTGCGATCAATTTGCAACTAATGTAGAACCGGCTCTAGGGCAACGCCTAATGCCCGTGTCACATTAAGCATTGGAGATTGAGGATTGCGAATTACGAATTAGAATTCGACTAATCAGATAGTTTTAATTTTAATCCATTTCATTCTAAATGGCTGAATTCTAATCCTCAATTCGCAACCCTCAGTCTTCAATGCGTAGCGTGACATGGGCATGAGGAAAGTCGCCTTGAACCACTGAGGACTAGATTCCCTTTAATAAGTATAAAAATGAGATTCTTATTGTTAGATATTTCAAATTGTGACTTTTTGTTACTATGTGAGCTGTAAATAATTATAATTGTAATATATATCGAATTGTACAAAGGATAATATTATACAATAAAGAATAATATTAAAAAAGTTATTGCAATTTCATTAGCGAAATACAATAAAATAATTAGACATAAAAATAAATTAATTAATTAAAGATATACTTACACACCTGCAAAAACGGCCTATTAAATTTATTAGCAGCTTGTTTATTTTATGGGTGAGTATACTTACAAAGAAATGAGGACCGCCGATAAAATTGGCGGGGGTGGGGGGGGGGCATATAGCTCGTGTTTGCTAAATTATACCTTAAATTGAGAGAAAATATTGAATTTATTAAAAGTCTTTACAATTGTTAGTAATTATAGAGACTTAGGGCCTGAGCACAATAGAGGAACAGGAATTAGATATTAAGATTTTGACCTATCAGAAACTGATTACATCGAAATACACGGTTTCTGATAGGTTGAAATCTTAATATCTAATTCTTGTTCCTCTATTGTGCGCAGGCCCTAACACTAGTAATTATACTTGCCAAACACAGGCTGAAAATTTGCATAAAGATACATAATTTAATTTATAATTGTAATTTTATAAGATATTATAAGATAATTATTATATAAGACAAAATATAAGACTAAATTAACTTGTTTGAATTTTCAGTTTCGTTTATTAAAATTCAACAGTTTTTATATACATATGTAGGAGATGCAAAATAAACATTTTTTCGTTCAAGGACCCATTAAACTATCCCTCCTATGGATAATCGGCATGCTTCTGTCCTGAGGATGTAGGTATTACCAGAGAGAAACCTGAGAGCGGCCATCCTGGCCTTTTTTCTGTAATGCTTCTAACTCCCCGTACACTAGCGACACCAACATCCATTTTCGAGCTGCATATTACGTCCATTTTCGAGATCCCTGTCTCGCCGATAAAATCGTATCGTCGAAAGTGGACGTGGTACACCACAATTAATTATAGATGATGTGAAGAAAAAACTATTTTTCGACATTGTTGATAAATAAATTTACGTTGTGATGCTACAGCCACGAATTGCAGATAAAGATAATATTATGCATATATATGTATATGCATATATATGTATTTATTTTATATATATTCGTACTTTACATGATTGTGACAAACGGGTATCGTCGTACATTTCACGCTTTGCTTTTGGCATCTCTGGCACTTGTCCAATCCTACACGGTTCTTTTAAACGTAATTAATAATTATTCGCGTCGAGTATTTTTGATGTTCCAACTCCAACATATTATGTCTCAAAAAAAATATTCATTATTCTTTTTAAATAATTCATACTTAAATAAAGATTGATAAAATATTCTATATATTCTTTATATAAAGATACATATAAATTTTCAATTAATATCGCGTCGCGAAACAATTTACGCTAAATATAGCTTTGGCTAAAAGTATTAAATATCTTGTTAATCATTATTTAATTTTTCAGGTAATAAATTAATTTAAGACACTATTACTGCAAATTATCTGTTTTAGAAATTTTTTAAACTGATGTATAATGCTCGATAAAATAACTGTTACAAATTATTTAAAATAAAATAAATAAAATAAGTTCTAGAAACTTATTTAAAATATAAAATCGAAGGAATCGATAAAAAACTGATATGTCTCTCTCTCTCTCTCTCTCTCTCTTGTCTAAAATAAAAAATATAATTATTCTCTATAATTATTAGCAAATTATTATAGAAACTTTGAACACATTTTAAACTTTTCCAATCTATATCGTTAATTTAAGGTTTAATTTAGCAAAAACGAGCTAGAGGCCCTCCACCACCCCCG
>NW_017298399.1:0-962 GCF_001594075.2 Trachymyrmex cornetzi
TACAGGAATATTCTACACACTTCAGAGATGCAAAAAATGTAAAAAAAGATTGATTCTTTTTACTCTCCAAAGTAGAACCTTCCCTTAATTTGCTTGATTTAATCGATATTTATTTAAATGCGATTTAAATAATAATAGGTTAAAGTTGCCAAAATCGCACCAGATTTTAAATCGTACTACCTCGCTTAAAAATTTAATTATTGTATTTATACTGCGTGCCCTGAAATTCGAGGACAATATCATTACAGCGTGTAACTTCGTGAAAAATTAAGTCGAAAAGTCCTGTCTATACCATTTTGCAATTTTCGCAATAGTCGACAAGATATTAATTATTAAATATTGCCAAATATTGGTTTTCAATAATTTTTTATTTAAGTATTAAAACTTTACATAAAAACAGCAAGAGATAAAAATTGTTTATTTTCTTCTCATAGAGGTCTAAGAATTTTTTATTAACTTTTCAGTACTGCATTTTTTAATTGGAAAATTGCGAAAATTGCAAAATGATAAAGGACTTTCCGACTTAATTTTTCACGAAGTCTTATCCTCGAATTTCGGGACACCCTGTATTTACTTACGGGTTATTTAAGAACTACATAGTACTGTAATGCTACCCTGTTATACTTGTGACATAAAGTGCAACAAGAATGTTGTTATTTGCATAAATAAAAAAATCGTGATAGCATTGCTATTTTTCAACGTATTTCCTGACAGAATTACGGAAAATATAAGTTAAATAGCTTAAGTCTTGACCATTTGTCGTAATAAGGATATTATTAAAATTAAATTAATAGGATTAAAGTTTGCTTTACGTTTTTTTTATAGATAAAATAAATAAAAGTTTAAAAAATGCAGTAGTTTCCTAAATCGCACCATGATGTAATTTCCTAAATCGCATCACAATCTAACTTCTTAAATCGCACGTTACCTAATATTTTTCTATTTTTTACATTTTTATTCCA
>NW_017298400.1:0-460 GCF_001594075.2 Trachymyrmex cornetzi
CGATCAACATGCTTTTTTTAATTCGATACTCTTGTATCTTAAATTGTAATTAGTTGATCCAATATTGAGACGAATTCCTTCTACGCCTTTGGATTATTGGATTGAAGATTTAGGATTACGTATTAATTACCACGCTGACTCCCATTTCCTGTTTGTTGGAGTTTTGAAAGGTTTACATTTTTGAGAATACACTCTATGTATGTTCTTTGAACTGGAACCTTGAATATCAGTTACTTTTCGTGGTAACAGATATTGTTAGATAATAAATTCAATTTTTAAAGATCCACATTTTTGAGGATCTGCTTACATTTTTTTTTAGCTTTTACAGTATTATTAATACAGTTGAAGTGCGAAAAGTATTAGATTTTGGATCAAAGATACACTATCATTACTAATTAAAAATACAACGCTTGCTCACTTTCTATTTGTTACTTTTTATTTCAAATAATTTTTTCTGATT
>NW_017298401.1:0-793 GCF_001594075.2 Trachymyrmex cornetzi
GCTGAGAATAAAAAATCGTTTAAACTTATTAAAAGAGAAGTACTCGGGTCGAAACCTACATAAATCATCGGTATTATCGTAGTACTGTCGAATAAATCCGAAAAGTCGGCCAGTACTGACTATTTAGAGGTACTTTACTCTTGACGTGCGGTGCAGCGCTGTGGATAAAAAATCGTTTAAACTTATTAAAAGAGGAGTATTCGGGTCGAAATCTACATAAGTCTTCGGTACTATCGTAGTACTGTCGGATAAAGCCGAAAAGTCTGCCAGTACTGGCTGTTTAGAGGTACTTTACTCTTGTGTGTCTGTGTGACGTGCGGTGCACCGCTGGGATTAAAAAATTGTTTAAACATATTAAAATGGCCGGTGGTATCACTAAAACTTATCAGGAACTATAGAACTCTTCGAGTACTAAAAAACGGCGCAAAAAAATTAATTTTTTGAAACTTGAGGTGCTAGCTCTGTTTTTTTAATTTATTTAAAAATATTTACTGATCGAAACTCTTGTTTTAGTCTATCAGGAAATCGAGTACTGTAAGATTCCGTAAAAAAATCGACTTTTACGAATCTTGCGGTGCCACACGAAGTTAGCATCGCATATTTTTTTTTTTTAATCTTTTGGCCTAAATCAACGGTAGTATTAATAAAACGTATCAGGAACTGTAGAACTATTCGGGGTGCAAGCAATACCGTTATTAAAATTTCCGATTTTTGAAGTTGAGGTGCTAACTTCACAGAGACCAAGATGTGCTAGTCTTGTGGCAAACGAATAGAAGAGGACTCTAAATAGTAC
>NW_017298402.1:0-648 GCF_001594075.2 Trachymyrmex cornetzi
TTCTAACAAAATAAATAGCTGAAATGTTTTTATATTAACATAATACAATGATTCTTTTGTATAACATTTCAGTTGTACCAATTTTGTGAAGGAATAGCATATTGGTGTTTTTGATGCTACAGATTTTACGCAGTTGTCGCATGTTCTACATATTCTTATAATAGATTTTATGATATATCCAGCGATATTATATAAAGAATTTAATTGAAGCATTGTCAAATTTTTGGTCAAATTCTTATTAAAAGATGGAATTTGAACAATATTTTCTGAATTATTATTCAATTCCATAATACATCCTGTATTATCTTTTCGTCCTGATAAATACTCAAGGAAGCCTGATAAATATTCTTGTTCATCACAATCATAATTACTGTTGTCAATGTGATTCAGATGCAGGGCAACCGAAATTAATTTTAAGTTGTTTGTAAATTGTAATGCATCTGGTACAACGTTTTTTTGTCTTACTTGTGAAAAGAGGTTCTCGAGACAATCTTGATTAAATCGAGATGTCAAGACATAACTAAAATTTCTATAAGTAATAAGATACTCAGTTAAGTCTAATACTGATTTAGTACTGATTATAACACCTCTTTGAACGGGTTTAAATTCTCCTTTACCAATTTTTAAGTTTGTAAAAATATCAATAAC
>NW_017298403.1:0-809 GCF_001594075.2 Trachymyrmex cornetzi
AAAATAAGAAATAGGACTCTGGAATACATTTTATTTATTTAAAATATATAATAACTTTTATTTTACATGTTAAAATACCTTGTTTATTTATTTTAAATTTTGTTTTAAAGAATAATCTTATTTTAATAAGAAATTGTTTTCGAATTTAAAATAATTTATTTTATATAACATTTCAAAAACTAACTCAAAATATAAAATAAGAAATATGTATTTGAAATAAACATTTCAAATAAGAAATATAAAATATTTTAATTACATTTTGATATATGAACATACGTTTCAGTATACATTTATAAGTTTATCGAAATAAAAAATGTAAAATAAGTTCCAAAAACTTATATAAAATATCGAATAAGAAATAGCTCAGAAAAAGTTGTTTAAAATAATAAATACTAAACATGAATCAATTATGTAACTTAAAAGTTAATCATAGCATTTAGTATTGAATTAATCCTTTAATTACAGATTATCGAAGGACACGCGCCGGTGAACAAGTTCAGCGGGACCGCTTTATGGACTTTCTATTAAAGTTATCGAACCCCCATAAATATTGGGGACCACAACGGTACAGAGGCAGGGGCAGAGGCAACAAAAGCGAGCAGGGACGAGATCGCCCCTATTAAATCCGTGAACTTTTGTTAAGTGAATCAACATATTAACCCCTTGGTTGCCAAATATACATACATAAAGATAACAGGGAATGGAAGTAACTCGTTACTTGTAACGAAGTTACAGTTACAAGTTACTTTTTTTGGTAACTTTACTAGTAACTGCGTTACTTTTTTTCTTTGGTAACTGTAACGGTAACG
>NW_017298404.1:0-493 GCF_001594075.2 Trachymyrmex cornetzi
AGTCTACTGCCTAATACTGTACAATTGGCTGCAGATATTGACGGCAGATATATACTCATCAGTCTTAACATGCGGGGGAGTGGAGATGGAGGTAGGGACTACTTGATATTTAATAATCAACAGACGTGTCGCTAAAGGTTGCGTTCCGATATTCATTGTCAATGTTGGAAATTTATAGTACACGTAATTTACACCATAGACTTTTAGTATTTATAGTAAATATTGGAACGAAGCCAGAGTCATAGTGCTTACACTATGACGAGTTCTTTTTATAAGCACTTTCTGCTTCCCGCGTACTTATAGTGATTTTAATTGATGGGCGTATATTTGGTAACAGGCTGCACGGATACGCGCATTTATTCAGTGATCTTTAGAAAGTTGATTCACTAAACTTTAGAAAGAGTCCATGGATTTAGGACATTCGTATATCCGTATATGTATATCTAGTAATTATAGACAAAACACACTTTGTACTGTATATATAATATAAAAT
>NW_017298405.1:0-319 GCF_001594075.2 Trachymyrmex cornetzi
GATAAATAACAGATCATCATTGGTGATCTAATTTAATTCCTGTGTTTTCACAGATGATCAAAACTGTTAAGTGGACAATATAATATATAACAACAATAAAAATAAGAACAGCTACGAGCCAAGAAACATAAAGTAAGTAACAGCTAAAATTAAAATAAAAACATGTGGTAGCTAACAAAATAAATATATTTAAAAATTAATACTAACAATAAAGCCTGACGATCGTTTCAACCGTATTTCGGTCATTTTCAAAGTTTAACATTAAATTCGGAAGACAAATAAATAAATTCGTACGTGTATAATAATATAAATGGTATAG
>NW_017298406.1:0-307 GCF_001594075.2 Trachymyrmex cornetzi
TATGAATAATAACGATGCAATGTCTTCCTTTAATATAAGAAATGTTTAAGATTTTCTGTAGAAATGGATCACCCTGTATATTACACGTGCAATAAGATATACCCCAGCAAACACAAAGTTACATGTAACGTACCTGTATAACAAGATATACCCCAGCAAACACAAAGTTACATATACCTGTAATTTCCCACAATATAAGGGTAATCTAGCAAATACGCCGCGCTGGGATTTACGCCGCATTCTATTATATGTCTTTATGTTACATTAGTATTGAGTTATAATTTCAACTTCTTATTAATATTAACAG
>NW_017298407.1:0-6980 GCF_001594075.2 Trachymyrmex cornetzi
TATTTCGCAGCTCCGACGAGATCCATGGAATGGATCGTCTCTTAATAGATTTAGTGACACATGACGCATGCACATTAAGAACTTCCGCTACACATTCATAGAATGTGGTGAGATCTTTTTCCAGATTGCTCGAAAAAGGTAGGAGATGATTACCATCAAAAGTTCGCAGATAAGGAAGTTTAAGACTGAGTAAGGCGGAAAGATCATTCGCTAAGGTGGAATGATCACAATTTTCAAAGTTACGGTAAGTTATGGCTTGTGGAGATCTAAAAAGGTTATTAAACTGGTAATAGGTAGTGATTAGACAATGACCTGCAGCAAAGGGAGTAGATGATTTGGAGAAGCTTTTGATTTTACAACTTGAATCAACTATAATAACATCTAATTGTGAGTGTGAGAGACCAGAGTAATGAGTAGGGCCAAAGGGTACTGAGAAGAACGAATAATCATTAATAAAATCTTTTAAGTATTTAGATTCAAAGTTGTTGACCAAGAGATTACAATTTAGATCACCAGTAATAACAATATTTTTATAATTAGATACATACAAATTTAGTTTAATAAGAAAATCTGAGAAAAGTTGACCCTCAGGTCGTCGGTACATAATAATAAGTAGACTGCGGAACTTTATGCAAAATACTTAACTGAATATTAACTATCGGATAGTTTTAGCAGTCAATCGTTGTTCGTTAAAGAGTTATTAAAAGGTGAAGTAAAAAGATTGAGATTGCCATCTGTAAATTTACAAAATTGCAAAATATGCATTTTATACAAAACATTCAGTTAATTATTTTGCATAAATTTCCGCAGTCTAATAAGTAATAGATTATTTGAAGATGATTTAACATCAAGAAAAAAGTATTCCGGAGAATTAATATTTACATTAGTTGAACACTCTAAAATTGAAAAACACAACGATTTATGAAGGTAACATGCAACCCCACCTCCCTGAACATAGCGAGACTGCCCATCAGTGCGGAGTGCGCGATCATTTCTTACAAAATTGTAGCCCGGAATAGATACACACAATGAATCCACGTTGGGAGTAAGCCATGTCTCCGTTAAAGCCAACACATGAGTCGAATCATCCAAGAGCTCAGCTTCAACGTCGTGAAGATGAGCACGAAGCGAATTAACATTGACACAAGAGATCTTAATAAACGACGAATCCAACGCAGTTGTGACATTGGGCGTAATTAGTAAATCGCGCCTTGGTTGTCAGATTATTCTATTCAAATCCTGTTCAGTCGCTATTAATATTGGATCAATGCCTCCATCCCTGCAGACATAAACATTGCCATTTCGAGCCCAAACACGTTTATATCCGGCTTTTTTGGCCGCATCCTTGGCCCTTCCAAGAAGCCTATACGTCGACGAAGGAAGAAACTCATTAACGTATAGTGGCTTATCAGTAGTATCATTTACCGACAGCTCAGGAAAAATATCCGAAACTGTAATTTTGCCCAATTTTCTCTTGGCATCAATAATAAAATTACGGATATCGACCGACTTAAGATGCACTTTAATTGCGAAATATTGAGATGTCAAATTTTGGGAACTGGTTGCAAGTTCAGCATGTTTTTTATATTCAACTTTATTGATAGAAAGCACATCACCGCACAGACCAGATAAGTTCAAGCGGGTTAAAACACGCGTGAAAACTTCGTGATGCGTTATCCCGCAATTATTAGGAATGCCGTTGACTATGAGTTCAGCCGTTGGTCTCGCAAATGCCATAGAATGTTTCATATACGCGACATCATTAGCTAACGCGTTACAGGTTTCCGTGTTTCTCTGAACAGCAGCAGATAAGGTTGCAATTTCATGTCTAACGGCGGCGATAGTTTCGTTCTTAATTGCATTGATTGCGGCAAGTAGTTGGTTAAATTGCGGCTGAGTAATATCGCCCATCGTCGATACGCAAAGCTTAGAAGATACCGAAGGCGCGACCGGCTGTAGGTGGGGCGTAGTGGGGCTTATCGAAAACAAGCTCGTTGAAGAAGACGGATCGATAGATACAAGCGCTCTCGGGTACGTGGGGAGAAGGTACTTGAGGAAGGGGCAAGCCCCACGTAGCTGTGGCAGTAGGCACAGACTGTGACGTCACGAGTAAATATAATAATTGCCGCACACAACACAGCAAATCAGATTTACCCTCGATGAATGCTTTAGCGCACGAAGGATGGAATGTCGATTCGCAAATATTACACTCAACTTTTGCGACGACGGGTTTTTTACACTTAGCACAGATAGACTTGCCGAGTGCGCTTGCCGATCCAGACTTAGATGTAGGCATTAGATGGGCGTACCTCGGAGAGCTTCAGATTATGTCCAAAACATATATCGGCCGAAAATGACAGGTCCAATACATACATGTGCAGATCTTATACGTGCGTGGGGAGAAGTCACGTGGCACCTCGGTCTTGCGCAGTTGTTGAACTCGTTGTAGATTGCCGTTGAACCAACCTCGTAAGAATTTTGCAAATTTTGGAAATTTGACAGAAGGTACACGGTGGACTCAATCACGTGAATTATGATTTTTTGCACCAAACGTGTAGGTCCACTGGCTGAGCACCTAATGTGGCAGGTTTCCCTCCGCAAAAATGAAGAAAATGGTCAATTTGCAAGTAATTAATCGGAGCGAAAAGAAATACGTGTGATCACACTCACCAGTCCGGAGAAAGAGAGAGAGAGAGATTGATTGATTGATAACTATTTTATTAATGTCCTGGCCGCTAAGGGCCGTGGACAAATCTTCTCTGCATCCACTCGTTACAAATAGGGCCGAGTTGGATGGTAAGATACATAAAAAAGATAAAAAAAAATATATAGTTAACAAAAATTTTCTCTCTGTCTGCGCTCGAGAGAAGCGAAAGAAAAACTAAGAACTAAAACTAAAGATCGCAATATAAGTCTACGCATGAAGAAAGGTAATCTTGGAAGTCCGCACGTACGGTGGGCAGTTAATAAAGAAGCAATATTTAAGTATAATGAAAAGAGAAGAAAAAAGTGCGATAAGAGATAACAATAATAAAAATAATGAAAGTAACAATAGAGAAACATTGCAGAGCAACGTATTACTCACAGTCTGTTTTAAATAGGTACGAATGAAGATTAGCATCGAACGATGGTAGAGACGTAAGATTATGTAGGTGATTCGGCAAGGAGTTCCAAAACTGAATGGCTGTAATCCAAAATGAATTTGCGAAGATGTTGGTACGTGGAGTTGGGAGCATGAAAGGGGAGGAACGTAAACGGGATGACCGCCGCACAGACTCATCAACAGAAGTAAACCGTGCAAAAAGATACGATGGTTGTGCATTAGTCAGAATGTTGTACGTTAGATTGCCGAGAAAATATTGCCTCCTGCATGAGATAGAAAGCCAGTTGGCTTTCTTTCTGTATGGTGTTAGTCTGTCGTCACGTCGTAGACGATAGACATATCTCAGGGCACTATTTTGCAGGCGCTGAAGTTTAGCGTTGAGATAGCCAGAAAGGTCTGCCGTGACTAAAATAGCATAGTCTAAGTGGGGGATAACTAATGAGTTTACTAGCATGAGTTTTATCGATGATGGAAGAAAAGCGCCGCGAAATCGTAGCTTGTACAAAGCATTATGAACCTGAGATGAAACGGCATTAACATGCCGATTCCATGTAAGATCGGATGTGATAATAATGCCAAGATCTTTCACCTCATTCGAGTATGGGATTATGTCAGTCTCCACAACTATATGTGGAACAGAGAGATTCTTGACAAGTGCAACAATTTGGGGCGTCCCAATAATAATAGCTTTAGTTTTGCGATTATTCAGTGTGAGCCCATAGTCAAGGGACCACTTTATCAATTCTGCAATATCGCTGTTAATGCGCTGGATGGTTTGTCCCAGACGGCTTAAAGGAGTTGTCAGGTAAAATTGATCATCTGCGATTATGATGATGGTGTCACGACAGTATCGGAGCCTCGAGAACAGGGTGTTGATAACAATGATAAAGAGGATAGGACCTAGGCTAGTACCCTGTGGAACGCCAGATGTAGTGTGCTCAATTTGCGACGCTTGGCCATCAAGGTCAATAATTGATTGTGAGCGATCAGATAAAAATGAGTGCATCCATTTCAATGCCGTATCCTCGAAGCCAATGTCCCGCAAACACGTAAGAATAACTGAGTGGCTCAAACTATCAAAGGCTTTCGAGAAATCGAACAGTACTAAGACAGTTATATGACCATTGTCAATACCTAACCGGATATCATCCAGTAGGTGTAGCAACGCAGTTTGTATGCTATGATGCTTACGGAACCCACATTGTCTAGGGTGCAGCAGGTGATTATTTTCTAGATGACGAACTATTTGCTGGGTGACGAGGGAATCAATGACTTTAGAAAGATGAGGCGGATTATCTATTGGGCGAGTCTCAGAAGGATGTAGAGGGTTAGGAATTTTATTGAGTGGAATAACATAAAGAGATTTCCAGATGGATGGAAAAGTGCCCGTTAATAATGAAGTGTTAATGATAGTGGTTAAATAGGGCGTGATAACAGAGAACAGCTGTTTAAGATGCGCCAACCGAAGATTATCGGGGCTTAAGCCGCGAGATTTATTGAGTACCAAATTGAGAGTTGAAAACTTCTTAATAGGTAACTGCAGAAAATGTAAAAGGTGGTTTGGTGCTTGGTAGAGGTCGCAGTATGATGTAGTTGAATGATGCTTGGTCACATGGTGGATGAGATGATGCTACTAGTGAATAGTGACGGTTTAATGTAGAGGAAGACAAGTGATGTAAGGCAGACTGTGATGGAACGTTTGCGAGGCCGAATTTACGCAGGCAAGACCAAAGTTTGCCAGGATTTTCTTGCTGTTGCAGAAGGTCGGTCAGATAGCGATCTTTAGCTAACTTTATGGCGCTCTTAAGTTCACGACGTATGTTTCTATACTGTTGTAACAGTACCGGGTTACGCGTCCTCTTAGCACGTGTAAACAATTTATCGCGCTTCCTAATTCTAGCTCGCAATTCGCGTGAAATCCATGGAATGGAACACTGGGTAATACGCTTAGTAACGAAGGGCGCATGCGCATTCAGGATTTCGTTAATACAATCATAAAATACGGTAAGATTACTCGTGAGATCGCTGTTATACGCAATGGACGGCTGGTGATTATGATCGGCAGGTAATAGGTTCGAAAGCTTACGACGTAATAATACCTTAAGGTCATTTGCCAAAGAAAGATAATCGCAATTTGCAAAATCTCGATATGTGATCGTTTGCGGAGTACGGTTAAGGTTATTAAATTCGTAACAGATCGTTATACTGGTTATGACCAGCCGCAAAGGACGCTAAAGATTTAGAAAAACTCTTGACTTTATTGCTTGAATCTACAATTATAACATCCAATTGAGTGCTAGAGAATCCTGAATGATGTGTGGAACCGAACGGAACGGAGAATAGCGAGTAGTCATTGATAAAGTTTTGTAGTTGGATTCGAATGTATTAGCTAACAAGTTGCAATTAAGATCACCACTAATTATTACGTTTTTAAACCTAGGCAGATAAATATTAAATTTAGTGAAAAAATCGGAAAAAAGCTGACCCTCCGGCCGTCGGTACACAACGACAAATAAAATGCTGTGCTGATGAGATTTAATTTCAAGAAAGAGGTACTCCGGAGTATTAATGCTCGTATTGTCTGAACTATCAATAATAGAAAAAACTAACGACTTGTGGAGGTAACATGCGACACCTCCCCCCTGGATATAACGCGATTTACCATCCGCTCGAAGCGCGCGATCGTTTCGAATTAAGTTGTAGTTTTCGATACTAACGCACGTCGAGTCGACAAGTGGAGTAAGCCACGTTTCAGTAAGCGCTAATACATGAGTCGAGCAATCAGACAATTCAGTTTCGACATCGTGTAGGTGAGCACGAAGAGAGTTCACATTGATACACGAAATTTTAAGGGACGATGTTTCACACGACGAGACGGCTACAGATAAGGTGGATGCAGAAGAACACGGGCGTCACTTTATTTTATTTAAATCATTATCAGTTGCGATCAGAAGCTCTCTAGAGCCTCCGTCTTTACGCACAAAAATGTTGCCATCACGGACCCAGACACGCTTATATCCAGCATTTTTAGCAGCTAATTTCGACTTTTTTAATAGTGCGTGTGTAGACGAAGGCAAAAACTCATTAACATAAATTAATTTTGGTTCGCTATTAGGATTGCCATGCAGTTCAGGAAAAATTTCAGAGACTGTAATTCTCCCCATCTTACGCTTAGCATCGATAATCCAGTTGCGGACCTCGACAGATTTAAAATGCACCTTAATTGCAAAATATTACGAGGAGGTTGAATGAGTGTCAGCGCCAGCAGTGGACGGGCGCTTATAGTCGAATTTGTTGATACCTAGTATGTTACCAAACAGGCCCGCCAGTCGTAGTTGAGTTAATACGCGCAAAGCAATATCATTGTGCGTCAGGCCACACTGGTTCGGAATGCCGTTGATAACTAAGTCTGACGTGGGTCTGGCAAGAGCATTAGAATGCTTCATGTAAGCGACGTCAGTTGACAACGCATTACATGTGGCAGTATTTTGCTGAACAGTAGTAGCCAATGAGGCCAGGTCGTGCCTAATAACATTCGTGTCATTTTTAACCGAAGATATGTCGGATTTAAGACCAGAAATGGCCTCAAATAGTTTTGCGAATTGGTCTGCAGTAGACGACGGGTCGAAGACCATTGCGAACTGATTGCCAACGAGCGAGTTACACGCAGTAGGTAGTGGGGATTGGTGCTGGGGGGGACTAGGCGGGGATTCTCGGGACGATGTCGGAGTAGACAGGCACGAAGCCAAAGAGCTCGCAGATGTGCTGATAGCGGGAAACACAGGCAAAGGCAGACTACGCGTGTCGGTGCCGCTAGGGGAAAGAAGGGGCGAGAGGAGAAATGAGAACGAGCGCACACAACAAACAGTGTCCGGTT
>NW_017298407.1:7014-7757 GCF_001594075.2 Trachymyrmex cornetzi
ACGTCGTACAGATAATTTTGCTAACGACAGATTTATGGCATTTAGCGCAGATAAACGATGTAGAACTCTTTGCTGTCGATGCTCCTCCTTTGCCCTTGGTCATTAAGCATGCGTACCTTAGTAGAAACTTCTACGGTGCCAACGAACGATGACAGGTACAGTAGAACGCATGCAGCAGAAGAGTCGTATAAGTGTGATACGCCACGTGATTCGGCGGACCTGCGCAGAATGTACCCACGATGACTACCGTCGAGACACGTTGACGAAGACTGATCAAATTTTCCAGAGTTTCGAAGAGGCACACGATGGACCAAAACACAGGATTTATGCCGCAAAAATTGTTGCAGAGTGTTGGTCCACGACCAGTGCGCCTTCTGGAAAAAGTTCTCCGTCCAGAGAGCAAAAAGCAGTGAGAATCAGAAATTAATAAGCGGAGCAAATGAAAACACGTCCGAACACTCACCGACTAGCACGCAGAGAGAGAGAGAGAGAGAGAGAGAGAGAGAGAGAGAGAGAGAGAGAGAGAGAGAGAGAGATATGAGATGAAAGTCGAGAAATGATACCAGGGCTGCGTTCAGAATTGTCGTTCGGATGCACGCAGATGTCATATTATCCGTGTTGTTAACGAATGTTAAACAAGGATAATAGAATACCTCCCCGCAAGGGGTGGGGTCGTTTCTGGTGCGATCCGGTACTCCCGGACGCATCGGGAATGATTCCACTACGGGTATAGCGAACCCGCG
>NW_017298408.1:0-209 GCF_001594075.2 Trachymyrmex cornetzi
TCATCTTCTTCGTGGTCAAAGGAGTCACGCACTTCCAAATGTCCCGAGATAATACTCCTCAATTTCACATCACCGCCACAATGCCCCAGCTTGTACATAATACAAAGTAATGTACTGAAGCACCACCCCGCGAAATCCCAGAAAACCGAATAATTAATTTCGTCATTATCTGTCAACTTTGACAGATAATTAAGTACCACTAACTCTCG
>NW_017298408.1:1993-2344 GCF_001594075.2 Trachymyrmex cornetzi
CTTCGATTCGAACACGTGGAAACAATTTCAAGAGAATATGGGACTCATGAGCACGTACCTAAGCGAAAGCAGCAAAACCAAAGTAAATCCTATCTCGTTCGCAAACATATTCGTTAGCTTCACCTCCGCCTACGGTGCGAAAGCTATTCTGGTGACGCACAAGGAAAATGAAAATGTTCCAAAGGAAGTTTCATCCGTAAATACACAGGCAGAGTCAGCACAACCACCGACGACGAAAAGAAAATCTTACTCCGTCGCGATTATAATGCAGCAATTAAGCTACATTTCAAGGAATGGAGAGAGTAATCAAATGTGTCGATGCGCATGTAAACCAGCTAGCGTCTGTTATCG
>NW_017298408.1:2861-3625 GCF_001594075.2 Trachymyrmex cornetzi
CCTCCCCTTTCTCCCTATTGAAAGCAAGAGTCTCCCGAAAATTCTCGTAAAAGTCCTCGTTATAAATAATAAGAAAAAACCCACTAAGCGTCAACACGTTGGAGACATCGAACCGCTGCAGCAAAAAAAAATGAAATGCAGGACAAAAGCTGTGTGCTATTCATGTTCGCTGACCGTACCTTCCCCCCTCTCCCCCGTAACGCACAAAATTCTCGGCCCCATTTTTCCTCGGTCTTACCATCCGTCATTTTACAGCGGTATTCTTCTCTGCCGACACCCCCCATCCTCTCCAATCGTCGCACGGGCAGCTATGGACCGAGCCAATCAGCGTGTGGGCAGCTATGGACCGAGCCAATCAAAATGCGACATTTAATTACCTCGTTATCCCACCCTCACGTTACCGACCAACCAGAGCGCACCATTTTTCCTGACAGACCCGTCTAGGCCACGCCCACCTGGCGCCGGAGGTCGAGTGGAGGGGGTTTGTTTTGACGGCCCATAGCTGCCCACTACCTACTTACATGCGCTCGAAAATTTCCTACGCTTGCCCAAGGGATTGGAACCAAAATGTTAAAGCTCATGTGCAGTGTCTGAGATTGCAGACGAATAAAAAAAAATAATTTGGGGGGCCGACTTCATAAAACGCATAACGAAAAATCGCGATACCTTCTAAAATATTAACTCTAGCGCTTTGAGTCATGATAACTTTCGTCAGAACTCTTGTGGTGCTACCCAGAACTCTCGACGTAACTGCCAGAACTTTC
>NW_017298408.1:4372-15079 GCF_001594075.2 Trachymyrmex cornetzi
TCTAACGAAAAATTGATTTTTTTAAAAATGAGGTGCTAACTTCACAGAGGTATAAAAAAGTATGCGCAATTATAAATAAATTGCTTAAGATGGCATTTGCACTTTTAAAAAAAAATTACTATTTGGTTCTTGTTATCACCTCTTTTTAATAAAAATTAAAATAAACTAGCTAAATTAATAGAAAGTGCAATCCGAAATTAATGAAATGTTTACACATTTTAGTATTAATGATTAGTTGTTAGATAATTGAATTGTAAGTAGATAATTGATTCTTACAACCAGTCAGTCTGTCATCCCAAAGTTACAATGCAGAATTTATCATTATTTCGTGCAATCGTGTACACAATAGTGAGCAACTTCTCGATGACAATATGCGCGACAGAGAAAGTTTTAAAGCGGACCCTTGCGTCGGTATTGTCTCGTAGTTGCGAGTAAGATAATCCACAGCTTTGTTTTAAATGTCACTTGGCATCGTATACAAGGAAAAAAAAATTTTTTACAACATTAATAGCGCGGAATAATTCGTGAACGGGCGATTATAAGTGTTGATCATAAAGAAGTGTTGAATTCAACAGCGTGGATAAAAATAATTATTACAGTTAGAGTAAAATATATCGACACATATTACAAGTACTGAGTACATTTAAATGTGCTCGATGTGTCGCATGCAAAGTAAATACATAGAAGAGTGTATAATATTTAGCAAAGATTTCTGAGAATGATATGCTGCATTTAAAATGCGTTCAAGAAGATGTTTTGAAGAACGTTTGTGTGAAAAGAGATAACATTTACTTTTTCTTTCTGTACATTCTGATAAACTGCTTGACATTTGATAAATACTACAAGCATATTTAGCCATTAAATACGCATGAAAGATAAACGAAGCGATAAAGAGAACTGCGACTAAATGTTTGATACCAATTGGCTGTCGGCCAATCGATTACCTAATGTTGTCGGCGAGTCCCCATCCATGCCGATCCTCTCGGTGTTATCAAGCACCCTTATGAATGGGCCGTTGTCCTCGTACGGGGCATTCGCCCATTTTTTGCCTCTCACCCCCACAAACATCCCCCGTAACTCCCATCGTGGATTTTTCTTACCGCGCATCTCAAAATATCGGAAAGGTGATCGTTTTTCGACTTGGCACGAGGCTAGAATGTGTCTTCTATTGCCCATTCCTGCTCGGGGGAAACACAACGTGGGCCAATGTGACCATTTCAACCTCAAAATTGCACGGCGTATAAGGACAGTATAAAAAAAAAAAATAAAAAAAATTGTCTACCTTTTCATTACAGGGTTTGTTCGGAGGTGCATGAATAATAGACAAATATTTGGGAAGCCTTCGTTACGTTCCACTTAGACTCGATCGATTATATCGTCTAGTAATGTTATAAGGGGCATTCAAAAAGTATGAGTAGACACTCTAGAGTGCGCGATAAAAGTGATAGAAAATATTTTTCACATTTAATCAATTCGTATAACAAATCAAACTAACCAAGACTCCTTATAAATCAAAGAATTGGAAAGAATACGGGCTTTAGGAGTCAGGCGCAGAAGAAGTCGTTCAAATAATACACTAATGAAGGTTGAAACTTCTTTATTTAACAAACGCGCTTACATGTTTCGGCTCATTTTTGAGCCCTCCTCAGAGTAAACACAAATCAACATATACAAAGTAAAAGTTATTCTGTCATGGTGAGCTCCCCTACATCGAAGGAGAATTTAAATACCAGAATTAGGCCTACCAAAGGACTACCTCCCGATTATAGATAAATTATAAAAGCTCGAGTTGTTGTCACGTCTTGTCAGTCGGTGTCGTTCGTATACAGTAAATAAGTCCTTCTGACGAGATTTTTTACAATTTTCATTAATACTAGCTAATAACTAAAAAGTTACTCACTCTGTCTGATATCGACTGGCCAACATATCAGGAACCGGTTCTTGAATTATTCATAATAATATTTGCGATACGGTACTTTGTAATCGTGGTGAGCGTCCCTATTTTCGGGATAATTAATTATATATGATTAAAGTTTTTTGATAAATTAGTTTCTATATTCTTTAATTCGACATTTTAAATATTTCCCTTCTTTTTCATTTTCCTTTTCTTTCTTTTTATCTAATTCTCGATGTAGGGGAGCTCACTATGATAGAATAACTTTTACTTTGTGTAGGTATGTTGATTTGTGTTTGCTCTGAGGAGGGCTCAAAAATGAGCCGAAACATGTAAGCGTGTTTGTTAAATAAAAAAGTTTCAAGCTTTATAAGCGTATTATTTGAGCGACGTCTTCTGCGCCTGACTCCTAAAGCCCGTATTCTTTCCATTCTTACATTTAATCAAACATACACTGATAAAAACTACTCCCGTACGCAAATAATTTTTATTTCGTTTTAACCCTTGAACACCACCGTGGGTTACGGTAACCTAGTCCGTTTGAAAAAACGCGTGGCGTTTATGAACGATCAGAAGTGTGGAGTGGGAACAAGGGGGGGAAAAACTTTCGCATCCCTACTACAAATCCCTCGCCTGGCAACCTCAGCGTGCACAAACCAGTCGAGATAGAACGCCATGAACTTATTGTGTGGGTTACGCTAACTCTGTGTGGTTATTACGTTTTTTATTTCGAAATCAAATTGTAAGTAAATATACGAACAAGATCAAATTCAAATGCGAATTCAAATCGAAGAATTCATGAAACACATTGACATTCCAGAAAATCAAGATTCGCGCGATATATTAGCTGTAAACAAAATAGAAAAACAAAGATGATCATTCTGTCCAGGGGCTTTAGATAGGAAAACTTATTACATGTGCTTGCAATGACAACAGCTAATGTGTAGAGAATATGTCGCAAAAATTTGTTTCGCTTGTTCCACGCAAATCAATGAATAATTTCATTTGTATATTTAGATGTCATATAATAAAGACTTTTGCACTAACTTTATCGTATTACTTGAAAATTACCCAAATTCAACCTCATAGAATAAATATATTTTTTAGGATAATTCGTAATAATGTATTTTTTTTTCTTAAAATACAACTTAATATGTTTCGATTTCTGTATATTAAAACCTTGTATCATTTTTTTTGGAAAATAACTAATTTATTTAAAAAACAACGATTTTTTTTAATTTTGAAATTTTTTTCTTCCTTTTTTTCAAAATATCTTGGTTTTCGATATTCTTATCTATATATTCTTTTTCCTTACTGTCTGTTGTATCGATTAAAAAAAAAAGAAGTTAAAATTGATGCATTAAATTCTGAGATAAAAGCAAAAGAAGACTCCAGGGTTACCGTAACCCATGTGTAATGAAATCAGGTGGCGAAAATAATGTGGTGTTCAAGGGTTAATATCGCGAGCAATTGTGTCTCCAGCTTCTCAAAACCTCTCGTATAAAAAGAGAAATTTGTAACTTTCTGCATGAATCATTTTTCATATTAAAATTTGTACTAAAGATAACACAAGTTTTGACATATTTACATATTATAATGATTATAGCAAGATTTATGAAACTAGAGCTCACATAAGTTTCGAAGTAATTAACTCAATTATTTTATAAGTTATTAATCAAATCTTTCTTACAAATAAACTATTTTGTAAGTCATTAATAATTGTAGAGTTGTGAATGTTTTATGAAAAATAATATAACTAACAAATGTTAATTATAATAATATTCAAATGTTTCTTTTTTTTTTCAATTATCATAAATATAGAATGTAAGCGTATGATCCTACCTTGGTATTCGTTTAATGATCCAAAATTCATGCTGGGCTCAAATCTTTGTCCTACACTCCTCTTGCCTCGCATACCTTGAAAACCCATCGGTGCTCTCTTATCGGTGTCTTTCTTGCCTCTCATCCCTTGAAAACCCATTGGTGCCCTCTTGTCGAAATCTATGTCGGGATCATCTATGTAATAATCTATGTAATTTTCAAAGCCGTCTTTCTTGCCTCTCATGCCCTAAAACAATTTATTAATTAATTAAATAATTATTAAAAACATTCCTTTTTCTTAACTTTTAATGTTTTTTTAACTAAATGTTTCTTATCAATTATATTGAAAGTTAAATATATTCAATTAGATAGAAAAAATTTATGTTTCCAGAACTGATTAAGCAATTAACTTACCTGAAAACCCATAAGGGCTCTTTTCTCAAGTTCTTCTATCTCATCGTACAATGCTTTTTTGCCTCTCATCCCCTGAAATCCCATAGGAGCCCTTTTTTCCCATTCTTCTTTTATTTTATTGTGCATATCTTGAAATTCCATTGCTAAAAGTCTCTTTTGATAATCTTGTGGAAACTCGAAAACATATGTTTTTTTGCCTCTAGTACCATAAAAGCCCATCGCAGCTCTCTTTTCAATTTCATTCAGCACCTGTAGTTTAGTACTTTTTAGTCAAATAAAGTATAAACAACGACGACTAAGTTTTAGGTAAATTAAAATCTATTAATTTAATATACATTAACTTGCTATTTAAAACGTTTAAATGACCAAGAATCTTTTTATAATGATTACATTTATATTTAAGAAAGATAAACTAATCATGTGAATAGAGAAAACTAAAGAAGAAAAAGCAGAATAGTTCAATAATTTATGACATCTATTTTGTAAACAATTTCATAAGATTCTTACAAGTTGTTAGTGTTGATTTATTATCGCCCTGAGCCTTTACAGCATAATAATTCAATTAATCACTGAATATTCACACTTACCTCCTCCAAAGATTTCTTCCCTCTCATTCCTTGAAATCCCATGAGTGCACGTTTATAATATTCGTTTTCTAATATAGCCTTCTTGCCTCTCATACCCTGAAAACCCATTGGCGCTCTTTTGTCGTAATCCTCAAGGAAGTAGGAGTCTTCAAAATCAGGTATCAAATAATCCTTTTTCCCCCTCATACCCTGAAATCCCTTCGGTGCTCTTTTGTCAAACTCATCGTGCAGAAGATTGTCCTCAATTTCGGACGGGCTTGAATCCTTATCCTGTGATTATCGGAATCTCTTTATCTCATAAATAATTTAGAAAATAATAAACTAAACACATAAAATTAAATTTTCCTTCTTCTTCTCGTACGTCAATTCTATTAAAAAAGTTGGATAATAGCTTACCTGAAAATTCACTAACGTTCTTTTAGAAAGCTCATTGTGTTCTGCGACCGTAGGGATGAGGTCCTTTTTCCCGCGCATACCTTGAAATCCCATGGGCGCTCGTTTGGCAGACGCGGCATCATTGGAGGATTCCTCTGCGAATGACGAACTAGTCCAGACTACCAGGAAAAGAATCGAACTAAAAAGCATTCTAAAACATATCGAGGATGTAGTTAGTATTTGTAAAAATATATTTATTACATAATCATTTTTCTTTAATTTTATATTTTATATACAGAGTATCTTAACTTAGAAATATATGAATATCGATCATGTAACTTTTTCCCTATAGCGGAAACATGAAAAATGAAATTTTTTATATGTATTCGTACCTGTATATACATACAAATATTATAAATTTTTACTTTTTTCGTGTTTTTGTTCAATAACATTTCTGTGAAAAAGTAACCGATACCGAGAAAGATGATCGATATCCAGAAGCATTTTACACATCAGCAGCAAAAAATGTAAATTGTTGCCAAATATTGTTTTCTATATATCTGTATATTGTTTAAAATATTCTCTTTCTTTTATTATTCTTTACGAACCTTTAAATATACAATTTTATCAAAAAAACTCGCATAAAAAAGCGTATATTAATTTAAGTTTTTACTCTTTTTTTAAATATTATCATAATAAACTACTTAACGTGTTATTTTGTTTAATATTTATTTGGTTTCCGCTAACTTTTTTCAGAAAATTGTGATTAAATACATATCCATAATGTTCTCAAATATTAATAAACCGAAAAACAATCATTAATATACAATTTGTTTTTAATAATAATTATTGTAATTAAGACAGAAAAAACCTTCAGGTGATTGTTTATGTAAAAAAATCAATGGTGACTACTTCCGAGTTAAAAACGTGGATGCCCATTAAATTTCCATATGATAAGATATAGTCGAGCGCCGGATGTTGTATTATTCTTGTTGTTGTGTCTTTGCATGTACATACACGAAAATCAAGCTATATCAGGTCAAACTAATTTATTGACGTGTCACGTAACCACACTTGATTGTTCATTAAGAACCCAGTCGGGACTAACGATTTGTCGAATAAAACACTCAAACATTCAAATAATACTAATTCCACCCGCATATTTACTATTAATTAGTGTTTGAAACATAGAATAAGAAATAATAAACAAATAGTATTTGAGAGATTAATTTAATTTATTAATTGTAGGCAAAATTATTAAATTTTTTTTAAACTATTAAAGAAAATTTAATTCTAAATGAGTGATTAAATTTCTTATTTGCATAACAATTTGTCACAATAAATCTAGCTAACAATATAAGCACAACGCAGGCATAAATAGAAATATTTTGTCTATGTCCAAAAAGGAGATATGAGGAGCTCAAAGTACGCTTTTCATATGATATATTATGTTACGCGCAAGAATATATCATATAAGAAAATCGTATTGCGAGAAAATAATGTTTACATGAGATATGGAACGTGTAAAATAAAAGCGGAAATACAGAAGGAAGCAAAATCGATTTTGAGATCTTAAAAGAAAATACCCTCAGGTTGAATCGGGGAAACGTTTCAAGAAATGTATTGAACACAATATTAATAGAAATGTAAAATCAGGACTTATGAAGAAGCACCTGACTAATATGGAATGAAATGTACGTCCATGGAAATAATCAATTACTTTTAAAGTGGATTTAACTTGTGCCAAACATAAATATAACCGAAAAAACGACGTTTGTATAATTCTGTTCTTACTTGCTTCTCTCGAAAGATTATTCAATTTTATAAGGTTTAAAATTGCCGCTACTCTTCAAAGCGGAGACTATAATTAGCGAAGGATAGGATAAAGGCTTGCTTTTCTCAAAGCATCTTGTGCACGACGAGACCAAAGAATATCGATATAAGTAGGTATCGAGAAATGGGAAAGGTACATTCCCGCTGTAAATTAAGAACGTATTTTAAATTCTTATATATAATAAAATTTTCTACCTCTCTGATTTACTGACATTCTTTCGAGATCGAATAGAAATATTTAAATACAGATTACTATATTAAATATATATATTACATCTTGATAATATAAACTTTTTTTCTATCTGTGTGCAAATTATGCCATATACCTAATGTAACTATTCTATCTGTATGCAAATTATGCCATATACCTAATGTAACTTTAGTTTCTTTCCACAGTGAAATAACTTTTCTTAATATATGCATATAGGATAAAAACATATTTGTAATTGCGGTTATCACCATCGTCATTAAGATTGAAAATCAAATATTCTAGTAATATACTGAAGTGCACAATTTTAATCATCAAATCTCATACTTCATATACCTTATAAAGTTTTTACATTATCTCTCTTATTCTTCTTTCCAATTAAGCAAGTAAAAGAAATAAGATATTTTTAATTCATTTTAAAAAATTAACTTATATAGTTAAATAATTATTATTATTATAAATATTTTTAGGCATGTAAATTATATGTTTAACTATATAAATATATTTAATTGTGCCAAAGCAAAAATCTTACAATTAGAATACAAATAATTTTACTTAATAGATTTATTGAAATGCAAATAAAAATTACATATTAGTAAGAATAATATATTTTTGATGTGTCTTGCATATAATGGTATTCTACATAAAAATAAAAGAAAATTGGTTAAAAATATTTGATAATAACATAAATCTACGCAATTTTTACATGATTTATCTAATGACATACAATAAACCTACGCGTGTATGTACCTACATAAAACTTCGTAAAAGCTATTGACTGCAAGAGCAATACCATATTATTATTATTATTTTGTTTTTTATCTCACAAACTATAAAGCATGTATATTATATTCGTCGTCGTATTGTGACGCACTGATCGATTTCACTTTAATAGATCTCCATTCAGTACTATCCGATATCCATGCGTAAACACGTGACATTAGCATATTGTATGTTTATCATAGACGTGCAAATAAATACTTAAAACGGAAATTAATATGAAAAATTTAATAATTCTTTCACATTTAATGTACTCAAATAATTCGAATACTTTCAATTAGAGAATTTTTTCTTTTTTAGCTTTTCATTAAAAAAATTAATTAAATCAGTCGCTAAAACACGTCAAATTGATGTAATTACTTTTTAGTTAATTCGATCGATTCTAAACGAATATTCTTATAAAAATACGTCCTAATAATATTCATATCCCAAATGATAAGGTGTTTAAAATCATAACGTATGTAAATCTTAAGGTATCTTAAAGATATATTTGTGTGAACTGTCTAAAAGACATCTAAAAGACATTCTTTTACTCCAATTTTAGACTTGTATTGTGTGTGTCTGGAATATTATTCTTTTTTTTTCTTCTTCACTGTAGTCTCTCGTTATATTGTACTCTTGTTTTTCTTTTCTTTGTTATTATTCTACAATATGTAGGACATACATGATGCATATATTCAACCATGATGCACATACATATGCTACATATACATATATTATTCAAATTAAGTGTTGCAATCAGATGTAAATTTATGTAACTAAATATTATATGTGCGTAAACTCTAATCTAAGGTCCTAAATACGCATAGTTTGTCCTATGGATTAACCTATTTGTTTATATAAATGTATGCGATATGTGTTTGGAAAATGTGTTAAATTGTGGAATATATTAAATGTGTTAAATTTTACATTTTCTAATAATATTACTTAAAGAAATAAAAAGAACGATCGATGCATCTGTAGATGTCAATTGCATTTTAGAAATCGTTTTGCCTCGACATCGTGGGACGTGTTAATGTGCGCACGTTGTAAACTGCCGAGGTCAGCCTCTTCGTCGCGCAAAGTAAACGGAGCGAGAATTCTAGCTCGACGAGACGCTGGGAACGTGCCACGTCGGGCAGGGAAGATGAGAAAAGGAGCAACACGATAAGAGAGGAGAAAGGGGTTGAAGGGTAGCGAATACGTGAGAGACTGCATTGGCTGCTGGATGGTGTGTTTGTTCCTCACCACCGATCGGTCACTCGTGTAATCGTTTTAAGCAGGCATGTCCAACGCGGTTTATTCCCTTAAAGTCGACGATCAAGAACCTGAATGCTTTCACTTTCATGTAACACGATTTGTCGAAATTCTCAACGCCGCGTCGAAAATTCTCAACAATTATACACGATAATATTTTACATTACAAAATAGATTGTATTATCTATATTTATTGTTTTCAGAACAAATTAAATATTAAGTAAATATTACATAAATATTATATAAAAATGAAGCAATTCATGAAATGGTATAATTTTAAATTAAGATTAAAATTCAGAATTTTAATTCCCGAAATTTACATCGTATACTAACTGTATTGGTTTATAAAGAGGAAATTATAAAATATATTATAATCTATATATAACTGATGCTCTTTAATGAAAGATTTATTACATCACTAAAGATAACGATATTGAATGATTAATGTTGACACACTTAACAAAAGTTTTAATAAAATGAGTAAAGTACGCAAATGTTTACTTTAAAACTCTATTGACCTTTAAAACACGGCGAACATTGACGTTTGTACCATATATAGTATAGAAAGACCTAGTATACATCGATTAATACATATGTATATGTATAATCTACACGAAACACAAGCGCGCTTTACTTGAACGATGAATTTTTATTCTGTGTGAGAGAGAGAGAGAAAGAAAGAGATCAATAGAAAAATTAAGATGAATCTAAACAATGCACAAAAAACTCGCTACAAAAAATCATTTAGACAAAAGAGTTTCTCCATAATTTCTGTAAAGGTATATTTATCTCTTCAAACTAGTGTGGCGTAGTACATAATGTAAAACATGCATACCAAGATTTGCCCAGTAACCCGCATTGTGAATTGCGTGTTCTAGTTGCGTTTTCTTATTATGTATTCCTATAAGAACCATAGCTCGTATTAGAGATATGTCTTAATACTTTTTAATGAGCCAGTGTTTTAATTTAAAGAAAGTGACATATTCCATTCTATGTAAGAAAAATATAATTCACAAAAATTAAGAATAACAGTTAGAATGGCAAATATGTGTATAATAATAACAATAGTTTCGTATTTCATTAATAAATTAATAAAATTATTTATAATAAAACTTATTGCAATAGTATTTTGATTTGTATATATACTATATGTATATATATTGCATATAATGTATGTACATACATATATATATATATATATGTTTAAAAAGATGTAGAAATATGACAATGACGTAAAAATAATACAATATAAAATTATATATGTCATTAAATAAACTTTTTCTTTTTATAAGAAGAGGGCTTTGTTCTTTGTTCGCCTACGCACATGCCTGCTTCGGTCATTGCACATGTAAAGGTATAAAAAAAGAAAAATTATTTTATGCTGTATAACGCAGATTTTTTCAATCAAATAACTATTCTTTGTCAATTTTGTATCTACTCTATTATACGTATTACATGTACATACATTAAAAATTAGCATTACTATTCTGTTTACGTAGTACTCCATTTTTTCTGTATATATATATATATATATATATATATATATACATATATATTTT
>NW_017298408.1:15090-33290 GCF_001594075.2 Trachymyrmex cornetzi
TTCTTTCTATAATTATTTAAAACTAATTTTTTATGTTTGTGTAATAAGACGGTAAGAAGAAAGAGAAGTATTTACTGAAATCTGAATTACGACATGATAACTACATAATGCAGTTAACTAAAGAATCCAATATACAAGGCGTCTCGGAAATAATGTACGCGCCGCTTTGAGGACATAGAAGGGATTAATGCCTGTTTCTACCAATGCAGTTTAACTTTAATCTCGATTCAACTAATTCTTCATCTTTTTCTAGTTTTGAAAATAAGAAAAATGTGAAGAGTAAGTTGAACCGAGATTAAAGTTAATCCACATTGGAAGAAACGGGCATAAGGGGAACAAAAAAAGTCTTATAACATTTTAAGACATTCGCTGCAGTTTTCAAATAAAAAAATAAAAAGCCATTGCGCGGTGACGCCACACGGCGCGAGTCCTATATGACTGAAAAGATTACATTTCCCTTTTTTTCTACTTGTTCGTTCCACACATTGCAGATTGGTGTTTTAAAAATCTGATAAACCTTTGTTCAAAGCACCGCCAGGGTACTTTTATTTTTAGAATTACACCACTGGTAATATCCACATCATCACAAATTCATTTCTTTTTAATTAGATCAAAAGAGAACTCGAATTTAGAAAAATATTAATAAATTATCTAATTGACAATATCTGTTTCTATAATGTTATAAAATATTCGTTATTAAACATTCTCCGCAATTTTTCTTGCAAAGATTTCAATTTTTATTTAAATCAGGCAATTATCGTAAACGCTGTACTCAGTAAAATAAATTAAAAGCTGATTGTAGAAACTAATGACGAGTCTCGATTATAAGCAAAAAAATCTTATAACTTTGATCGAATATCGAATAAGGATCGGAGGATCGATATACAAAGCACAGTAAAATTACATCTTTAAAAAGAACAATATATCGTGAGGTTTCATTGCAATTTGTAATTTAATTAAACGTTAAACGTTATTAAAAAAACATTATAAAGAAAATTAAGTGTTTCTTGAAAAGACATTCAATGTACGTGGGCATGCATTGCTGGCAATTTCTATATTACTTAATCACTAGGGATATGTAGTTCCCAATACTGTCGGAAGCAGTTTGATTGACTTTGCTAACTTTATTATTCAAATATTAGGAGTTTTGGAGGACGCGAACTATCGAGCCAACATAAAGTACAGGAAGCAGAATCTTCTGAGGTGCGTCACGAATATGAATGAAAGCAAAATCATGCGTACCTAGGATTATCATTGAAACGAAAATTAAATTTTGAAAATTTAACCAGACAGATAACCAGACGAAAAGTTTCTTAATAAATATAATAAAATTTTTCCCTTACGGATATGTGCTCTTCATCGCAATAACAATTAAAAAATGTGTTATACGAGGATATAATAACACAGAGGGATCTTTTTTAATCAATAGTATTGCTATAAATTGGATGAATTGAAAACACATTAATTTCATGAATTGTGACTGATTTGTTAATGTTATAATTACGGAATAAGTTTATAATAATAACAATAATAATAATAAATATTCGCGTGCGGTAATGCTTTTAGAACATAATTCGCAGAAATTAGAATATAGTTTTTAATCAAAAACGGATACCTTCCATTTATTTTAAAATTATAACAAAAAAAGGTATAGATAATAATCTGCGCGTCAATTTTTTGTTATTTCATATTATTATTTTGCGATCAAAGATTTTTCTAGAAAAAATTTTTTTGGACTTTCTTTCAAAGTCTACTATATACACTTATAATTTAAATATCTGCAAATCTTCTGCCTGGAAGTATTGTACAAAATGAAAAATAATTAAAGTATTTAAAGTAATGAATTATTTAAACTTAAGTAATTAATTATTTAAAGTATTTTTTATAAATAAAAATAAAAATCGTAATGCAATTATGCGTGTATGTTATATAATGTGTACATAAGAATATATACGTAATATATACGTAAATATGACAAAATAGTATGACACAATTAATAGTAATAAATAGTAAGTAATTAATATAGTAATACGCGATTTATACTATTTTCTCGTTCATTGTCTTTCGAAAGATGTAGAAAGAGAAAAGATAGTGTGTTGACACTCGGTATATATTCTCATGAGAACAAAGCTTCTGTGAACAATTCATCCATTACTGGAACACGTGATTCGATAATGGTAAGAAACTTGTTGAATAGTTTCATATATATGAAGTAACTCTGATAGTCAAACACAATGTTGTACTATTCTGGATATAACAGAAATTCCACAATCATATGATTGCTTTTAGAATTGAAATCTCTAGCGTAATAAAGAAGATCCAAGAAATTTAATTAAAAATGATTTTTTTATATTTTTAAATAAACTATATTAACTGATTTACCGTTTTTAGAACAAATTAAATATTATATAAATATTATGTAAAAATAAAGTAATTTATCAAATGGTAATTTTCACTCTGACATAATTACTCTTCATAGAGACAATCCAAAGAGACATTTATTTATTAGTTATTTTATCTATTTTATTAGTTATATTTATTAATTATCTCAATTTGGAATGTTATTATAATATAATTGATCCAATTTCCATAACTTTTGTTATATGACATGATTCTTGCATTGTATCATTATCGAGTATTTAACATGAAACATCATTAAGTATAATCAAATTGTTTAATTTATATTATATATTCGAAATAATGTGTTAACTATTATGTATTCGAAATAATGTGTTAACTATTATGTATTCGAAATAATGTGTTAACTATTATGATTTTGTTTACTTTTGTATTGGCAAATATGCTGATAATATTTATTATTTTATTTTTTCTCGTTTAATTTTATTTATTTATCTATATCTTTTGTTTTTTTTCTACAAAATGCAAATTGTGCTCGAGACATCCGATTGACCAAATATTTACATCTCGATCATTTCCTGAGTTGGATACAGTAGTTCCTGTACATATAGATGACTCTCCCATACAAATATGTAATATTCTCTCGAAGAGAAGAGTCTGCAATACGGTCGACTTATGACATATTTCAAGAGGATATGTTACATTCTTGCTGGAGACGACATATGTCGAGATATTCATCGAAAAATCAATTTTTTACTGGATCTTGTATCTTGACACTTGAACTGAAATCGTACACTTCCTACGTTGAGTGCTTCTTAAAATATTTTGAGTTGGTTTTAAGACCCTAAAGAATTAGCCTCCGACAACTCAAGGATCTGTATCAAGAGCTGCAACGATTTCCCAAATAAGGATAAATAATTTTACTTTCTATTATATAAAAGTTTATAATTTATTTACGTTTATTCCTACTTTCTAATTTTTACATATTAATTTAATTTTATACGTTTAATTGTTACTCATATTAAGTTGTATTTATTATTGATAGAGTACTTTGAAATGTGAAAGATTATTCTATTACTGTAATAACAAGAGTTACATAATTGCTGCAACTTTTTATATTTATAGCATTTGTGCTATTACTCTATTAGTCACTAAATTATCCGTTATATGGAATATCCGAAGACCTATCGCACGATATTCGAAGGAGAGGGGAGGGGGGAAGGATAATCCGATTTCCATTCATGAATACGAATGAAATGCTTCATGCAAACATTACTGTAGTGTAAACAGTTGGCCCGCAGAATGTATACGAACGATTAATAAATTGATAAAGTTTATAAAATTTAAGTCATTTAGTCGTGACTGTTGCATGTTGTATGATTATGATACGATTAAAGAGATAATCAGCATTCCCTTCAGTCACTTGGATAAATTTAATGTTATTTTTTTTTTATAAGAGAGTTGATAAAAAATTATAATTTATTACCATATTTAAATCAAATAGTAAAAAAATTAATTAAATAATATTTGTTAATAAAAAAACAATAAAGATATAATTAGATTAATAGAAAGGAGAGAGAATATTTTTTATTAGAAATTTTTGTAATCATAGTTACAAATTTATAAATATATATATATAAAGCTATTAGTGAAAAAATTATTGTAATTTGAAAAACTAAAACACTTTTTTCTTGTTCTAAAGGTGCAGGACAAATCGTGACTTTACCTCCATATCTCGCCATAAAAATGGAACGTAAGTAATCACACTATGCGACATCGAGTAAGTATCAACTTGTGTGTTGGATGAGTATGCGTCAGTGCAGTGCTCGGTTAGTACAAAAACAGCTAAACCACCTCGTTCCGACTCGTTTCTCGCACCTTTCTCACACCTGCAATCAATCTTATGCCCCTTCCTGTGGGATTTCTGCCCACGTCGCCAGAGAGTTAAGGATGACCTTTTCCTCCAACGTTATACTCATTCCGAAGCTCATTACGCATATTGTGCGCGTTATGTCGAAACGTTGGCGCAGTTTAATTTTATTTTTCAAATAAATGTTAGATCGATTAATGACATGAAATTATTAAAATAAAAATAACCTTTTTGCGTACGAGACAAAAATATTAAATAAACAGGAGTGTATATGTCAGAAATTGATATTTTTAGTATATTTAACAAAATATCTTTAAATGTTATATATCTACATTTATTCTAATGATGATAACAAAACATTCATAAAGTATATAAATTATTGTTATTAATTTAATGATATAATTTTAAAAAATGTATTTTTATTTGTGATAACATTATAATAAATATTAAAATTGATAAAGTTCAGCCAATTAACAGTTAGTAATAAAAATCGTTAGTAATAAAAAATCAATAATAAAAAACAGTTAGTAATTAAAATCATCTTTGCGCTTTATATGTATTTAAAGTGATTTGACAATAAATGAATTTAATAATTCTTATTAGTAATTTAACAAATAGCAATTAAAATAAAAGCTGAATTGTGTATTAATTACGAATTATCGAGAACACCTTTTAAGAGCAAATACGATTAATACCTTTTATTTACACATCATGTTTTGTAAAATTTATCACAAGTAAATAAGTATTATTAAAGTGTTTTTTAATATAGAAAACAATTCAAAGAGATTGTTAATTGCTATTTTTTATGATTTCATATTATTACAGGCAACTCTTTTAATTCATCGATTTATCAATAACATTATGCGTAAATGCAGCTTTTATGAAACAAAGTTGTATTTGCGCATAATGTAATTGATTGATGAATTAAAAAATTTGAATGTTATTAATGGATGTCATTACTTTAGTCAAAATATGACATACATATAATATAGAAAATTATGTACAACAAATTAGTAAAAATATTATTGTACATAATATTGTAATTATATTGTAATCTTAATATTACCGTTAACATTAAGGCTGTATTCTATATAATATACATATTGTATATACATATATTCACATATATTTATTGCTGTATTAAAAATTTATATAATTGTAAAACGTGAACTATAGAATTTCAGTGCTCTAAACGAATAACGGAATGTAGCCTAATTTGATAAAAGGCTTTATATATATTAGATCGAGATAATGTGCGTTACATTGCAAACCGCTATTACATAACCAACAATAATATAGCGATACATTAATAACTATGGCTAATACCAGTGTTAAACTTTAATACTCTGGTAGAAGATTATAAATGACAGTGGTTAATTGTCAGATATGATAAAATGGCTACTAATCCCTGAGGAAATGAATCTAACATGTGAAACGCGCTAGTACTACACGACGTACATACATTTGAAGATTTTCAATTGAGAATAATTCATATCTTTTTCAACATTGATATTTAAAAAATAAATAATTTTAAATTATTTAAAATTAACTAGAATTAGTATAGTAATTAATGTTGCAAATTGATAATCAAGAACAATTTTGTACAACTTGTGATAAGTTTTACAAATTTATAACAAAAAGAATACAAACATATTTTACCAAAAAAATAATAAGTTCATTTCTATTGAACATAAAAACCTTGTATTACATACAAAAAGCAATAAATTGTTCTGAAAGAGCTCGATTAAAGTGGCGTCGAGAGAGCAAAGAAATTTTAACATGAATGCAAGGAGAGGAAAAACGCGAAAAAATAAGTTAGAAATATCATACACTATTTATCTGAGAAAGGTTTAAGTTTCTCGATACTTTGAAGATGAGGAAAATGTCGTTTCCGAGATTACCGCTTTCCGATCGGAAAGCTTCCGCACTGTGATTAAACAAGGCTATTATCATTCGTTCCGTTTCGTGACGATGATAGGCTGATTTCAAACGAGATCTGTGACAAGGCATATGCAATAGTGCCATCAGAAACTCACCAGTCGGAAACCATAGAGGTTACATGATAGCTGTCCGGTTCAATCAGAATAGATGGTAATCATATCATAAGCTAAATTGATTGTTATTTGAGGCTTCAATCTTCGCATGTAAGAACAATTATAAATTTAACAATCGTATTTATTTGTATAATTATATTCTTTTACAAAATTGAATTAAATGATAATTCTCTTTTTGTAATAAATTTATATAAACTTAGAAATGTTAAAATAAGGAAATCAATTATATGAATATATTATATTCAACAGGCATTGTTAATTTAACTTCATGAAATTTTCTCATAGTATCGATAGTAAAAATAAATCGATAGCGTATAGATTAAATATTTAGTAATTTTAGTTTATTTCTCGTCTTCGCCAAATTTTTTGTTTATAACAGTATGGTAAAATTCGTAACTCATTCGCCGTTTGATATATTTCACAGGGCAAAAAGAAAAACATTCAAAAATTACTCGAATTCACATATTATTACGTAAAACCACTATTTATATAACAGCATTTTTATATTCGTTATTTAAATAAACTTTAGAAATTAATTATCCTTTTCAGTATAGCAAAATTTGACAAATCGGATAGTTATACTTCAAAAGCTTTAAGGTTACGAGTAAATCCCAAAGGTGGCGATTTTGGTAATAAAAGTATAAATAACCTGGAAGTACAAAGAAATGGAGACTCTCACAAGAATAAATTGAAGGTTACTCCGTTCGCTGCAATTTGTTCATAATTTTTTTTTATTTATTGCTTTATCGTACCTCCGAAGCTCTTTATTAACATTAGGTTTTAATATATGTATATTAATAGTATTAATAATTGTGAAAGCTTTTGCGAAAAGTATAAGATTATCCAGATTCAATATCTGTTCGAAATAATCGTTTGCAGTCAATTTTTAATTAATATCCTACTCTCGCGCGTGGTTTAACATTGTAAAGAAGTATTAATATTAAAAAATTATCAATGTTACTTTTATTATTAAAATTTATATTTATCGATGAACTTTCAGTAAAACGTGTTTATTTTCTTATAAAGATAAATATTCTGTTATAAGGAGTTTATAACAAAAGAAAAAATATTGAAATTATTTGTTTTTGAAAATACTAAATTATAAATGTTAATCGGGCTCTCAAATTAAAAAAAAATACAATAAAATATATGGACAATAACAGTGTGGATATCGGTGCACAAATTTCTATATAATTAACAAATAATGTCTACATAGGATATAAATGTACAATAATTATCTGTACCACATGATTTGTACGTTTTGTTGAAACCATCATCAATGAATCCATAAATACTATCCTAGATGTCTTGACAATACTTTTATGACAGTGTTCAAATTCAAATCTATGTAAGACTGAGGATGAGCATTTCCCTACTTTCTAGTTGGGAATAGCTGTAAGTCTCTTCGTTAAAAAGCCAAGTGACTAACCTCATTCTCCACAGATTACAATTCGTTATTCCAAATGTAGGAAATCAAGTTGTACAAAGGAATGATAACAAGAAATATAAGACTTGGTTTTTACATTATACGATATAAAATTATAACATATTATCTCAACGGGAGTCACAGACAACTAATGTTTAGTTGTCTGACTCCCGATAGTATTTATGGATTCGCTGATGATGGTTTGAAGAAAACTGAAACGTACGAATAATATATGGTACAGATAATTATTATATACTTATATCCTATGTAGACATTATTTGTTAATTATATAGAAATTTACGCATCAATATCCGCACTGTATATATGCTCTTATTGTCCATATGTTTTATTGTATTTTTTAAATTTGTTTTTAATATTTTATATTATGTTCCATATTTTTTGTGTTAAAACGTTTCAATATCACCGACAAATTATTCAACTCTATTGCATTAACATATAAAATAAATTAATAATATTGAAATAATATACTTTTCATTCATTTTTATTCTACTGTACTATTTTTCATTACCCGAAAGACATCCGATACACATATGTGACGCAAATCCGTTACTGCATATCAGAATATTTTATTTCTATGATGAATGGAAAAAAAAGAAGAACTTACTGGTGCAAAAAACGAATTTTATACAGTTTGCGGGTAATGGTTTACCGTCACATGGAAGTGTGTTGACGGGCTTAAAAGTTGTAACGACAGCCGAGCAACTGAAAGGCTGCCGAGAAACTCAATAAACAGAATTCCTAGGACACATTGTCGTCGTGCTGCGATTTCTACAAAATTTCACACAACACACTCCTACGTACAATAACTAATAAGAGGCTTTTAAACTTTCGGGTTCAATGACGCTCTAAATCCTCTGAACGCTTCCAAAAATTCTAAAGATAAAAAACATTTATGTAGCCCATTTATCGAGAGCGCTTACTATAATGAAAAATAAACAAACCTTTTTTAATGTGTATTTTGATAATCACTTATTATCTGAGATAGATCTATGTAACAGAGAAAAGGTCTTATATATGTGTTACAAGAAGTTTTCTTAACAGTCAATTAACTTAAAAATGAAAGATTATATACAGAACATCCTAATTTCAATAGATATCCTTTAAAGAATTAATTTTTATCATCAACTTGATAAAAGTTATTTTTGGTATTAAAGAGAACCAATATCTTAAATAGAATTTACTTTAACTAGAATTAACTAAAAATATGATTTTGTAAGTTGCTTAGTTTAGTTCAATTACGAATCTACAAGTCTTCAAGATTAAATTACGAATAAATTCAAATAAAGTAAAACATAATTTTTTATCCCAAACTATAGAAATTAAAGCCTTAAACGGTCTAGTTGGATCTTAATGCTTGTATGATTCTTACGTGAATTTATATGCTACGCTAACTCTATTAAACTACCGCAGTAATAGGCCTCGGTAGTCTAAAGGCTTAGGACGCTCGCACGGTATGCAAGAGATCCGGGTTCGACTCCCGGCCGAGGTAATATTTTTCGCAATAAAAATTAATTATTTACAGATTTTAATATGTTATTCAACATTATTATTTAGATCATTTCGAAGATGCGAATAAGCATCAAAAATTTGTTAAATTGCCAGTCAATTTAACTCGTGATATTACTGCAGTAGTTTAATAGAGTTAGCGTTTCAAGACCGAAAAATCATTTCGGCGCGCGTTTCTGGGGACTACATACGTAGTATATAAATTCACATAAGAATCATATACAATGAAAGGAGTTGAAAAAATAATATATAAATATAGATATATATATTTTTGTATTTTATAATATACGATATAATGAATAGATCAAAGCGAGTGAGTATTGGAGGAATGTGCTCCGTAATCAGTGGCTGTTAGCGTTACAAGGAATTGTAATAGTGATAGTAATTCTTACTATTACGTGGTTTGGACATGAGCGTAAAGAAGATATCGTTGACAACAGTCCTGTGGCACTCTGGCGTTCGATTATTGAGCGATTACAAGAAACCATCATCGATATGAGAACGGAATTACAGTTAAAATAATTTTTTCAAAATTTTAATACACTATTTTTAATTTCAGTTTAAAAAATGCAAACTTCTTTAAATTATTCCATCTCTCAATTATTTCCTCTATTACAAAACATTGCAATAGTAAAAAAATCAATACAACTTAAAATTGAGTTAAATCTTATATCATTGCAGACCTTGTTACAATACCGAAGTGGATATTCAACAAAAGAGAAGAGCGAGCATTCTAAAGCGAAGACGTATTTTTATGAATGGATAACTGGCGTTTTTGTAAACATAAGAAAAATTAAATAAATGTCTTTGTCCTTGTATGTGATACAAATTTAGTCCATTTCTTGTAACTTCTTCTAATAAAATGTCAGAAAGAATTTTAGAAATTTTAAAAACTGTAAAAATATAATACTAACAGATGCCAAGTATACTTTTGTCGGAAACATCAACAGTTTTATTATAATGACTTAATCGCATGTTTATGACGTATAAAATATTTACCAACAATTTTGCCATTTATAAAAAAAATATCAATCAGATTATTATTTTCTTAAATTTTCGGCTTCATTATCTTCGTGTTCTTCATAGAAATAATCACAATAATAAAGTATCACTTTCGTTGCTGTGAAATAAACTAATTGGTGCTAAAAATCAATAATTTTGGCTACAATGAGCCATCATATTATTTAAAATTTTATAATCCAACATGAAATAAAATGCTATATAATGAAATATTATTTTTTTTTAATTTTCTAAATGTAATTAATATTGGTGACAGGAAAAATTTACTCTTGTAATTGAAAAAGCAGAGCTTAATTAAACAATCAACTTAACTAAATTGGCTCTCATATGGTATGGACTTTAAATTGTGTTTTACATATTTTTCCTTGAATTTTTTAGCCAGTTATAAAAACTGTATTATGTGTTTGAAATATATAAAAAACAAATTTACGCAATACTATTCATTTTATATCTCAAATTATAAATTCCTAGCGTCGAATATTTCCAATTAGGAAAAACTAAGCCAATTAAAAGATGCCCAAAAGCGATGCAGCAATTAAAAATATATTTGATATTTATGTAATTTTAATTAAAAAACTAACAGAAAACACAAATTATAAGATATAATGTTAATAATTTTAATATATATTCAACAAATTTAGAAATATGTAAACTCACTTTGCGGTTAATTATTCGAACTCTCATCTATTAATTTAAAACATTTGGTTAATGTATATGAGCATATTCAAAAACATAGTAAAGTATAATTCTTACATATTTTGATGATATCATCACCTATGCTTTCTGCTCTATAACATATAATATCAACCGTTTGACACTAAAAATTAATAAATTTTAATAAAAAATTTTACATTGTATCTATAATTACCCTAATATTTGGGTTCTCCTTTATTTTTCAATTCGCAATTTTCTTTATACAAAGTATCCCATGAGGAAAGGTCAATATTTTGGAAAATATCGGTTATTTTAAGCAAAAATATTCATACAAACGTGTATTATACTCCGAACGGTTTCCGAAATTAAATGCACAGTTGCAAAATTACTGTTAAAAAAGAGGCACTATGTACTTCTTTTAATAATTCATTCTCCGAGTGATACATTAAACAAAAATTTTACCATTCCAACTATCTCGGAAACTATTCCAAATAGTGCATACGTAAATAAACATTTTTGCTTAATGACCGATATCCTAAAATATTGACCTTTCCTCCTGGGACACTCTGTATATATGGAAATCCAAATATATCTGTATCAACGTAAATAAATTGTCCGTTAGTTAAATAAAAGTAAATCAATCATCCGTTAAATTGGATTAATATTTTTAGTGACATGGTGCAAAAACGCTTTATCAAACTTCTACAAAATATATACATATTTTAAAATGTAAACAAAAGCGATTAATAAATGCTACATAAAAGATAAAATATAGGAACGTTAATAGAAATTAGTAACTTGGCATCACACACTTTTAACGTTATATGAAGTACTGCAGACCACAGGATTGATGTTTATTTCCATTTACATGTTACTTATTTATTACTTCATATTACTTCTGCTGGCCAGAAAAACCGCGTAAAAGAGGAAACTGGGAACGCGATATTAAAACAAGCGGTGCATACTAATGTACAAACATGCTAATAAAAATTGCCACGCTGCAATCTGGTTGTCTATGTTGACTTCTTTAGCTGGTAAAAATGCATCCAACGTTTCTCTAACGTTCTGTCTTAACAAAAAAAATTTACAATTTTTGGTAAAAAATAAAAAGTTACATTATAGAATTAACATTAGTGTAATTTCATTTTTGGAATTATTTGAATACAGAAATGTAACATGTGATTATCCGAGTAGAAAGAGAGGGACATATATATTGTTCCGCTATATATTTTTATTGTTTTGTTTGAAAAACATTACAGAAATAATCATGTGCATTTTAAAACAAGATATTTTTTATTGTCAATATAACAAAGAAGTCATTGTTTGTAGGTTTTAAAAAATAAAATGTATATTTTGAAATTCTGTACGCACATAGAACTTCCAATAGGAAATATTATTTTGCTATTTTTTAATATGTATTTTGTATGCTTGTATAAAATCGGATATACACACACATACACACAATCGCGAAAGTCAAATTAATAAAAATCTCATATTAAATTGTTTAAAGTGTATATATTTTTTATCTATATCACGTGTTTCTCTCGCGTGAACTTTAAAAATATAAATTTATGCTAATACTTACGTTTACATTTAGATCAGATTCTTGGATTATATACGCACATTTTTTTTGTATCATACAAAACATCTCAAGAGGAGAAATCTTGTAAATATATATGGATCATGTGGATTTATATTAAATTTCGAAAAACATTGATCGTACTTCTGTACCCATATTCACAGCTTAGCTCACACTCTGTCGCGCATTCCTGGGTTTTGCGTGCGACCAACATCAGCACTGACATGCCAATAAACAAGGTGCATCCAAATCGCGATGCGAAGGAACATGATACATTGCTCGCTGCCTCATCCGAGAGATTTATAAACGTATGTCGCTATACCGAGGTTATATTCTGAGTCCCATATGACATAATGTCAAAAAATGGGAAAATAGATTATCCTGATGGTAATGACGATCGGGAGGACATTCAGTGGTTTGAAAATTACGAAAAATGCATCAAGATCAAACATCTTGAGAGGCTGAAAAATGAAGATATATTGAATTACATTAAGGACGTTGAACAAAATTGTCGTCTTGAGATGAGCAGTGGTGACGAGGATTATGCCGGTACAAAAAAGTCCAGTAATTGCAGCGTAAGGTGTTCAGGTACACGATTTAAATCATTAAAAAAAGTCAAATCTAGAGTAACGAGAAAAAATAAAAATATAACTTTAAAAAGGAAGACAAAACGATCGTCCGACCATAATGTCATGAGTGCTTGCAATTGTTGCTGTTCGGCGCGAGAATTTCATTTTCGCAGCAATCCTGATTTTACTGTTCGAGAAAATTCAAGAAGAGACCTAAATACTTTCACTAAATCTGCTTATCAACATCCAAATTTATCAAAAAATTCATACAAACATCAAACAACTTTACCTACATTCCAGGGCTGGTATTCTATAGAGAATCGTAAAGGGTGGCCAACAGTTACAAAAATGGCCAACCTCGAAGTCATCAAAAACCGGTCTCAGGACGCTATTCACAATTCCAGAAATAATAAATCGAAAATTACCGAAAGAAAATCTGCAAAAGTTCATACGTTTAAATCATTGCGCAGGGAAAAACTTGACGACTCAACTTATAAAAGTTATCCAAATATTACATCTAACGAGAAAACGACAGAAAAAAATTCTCGTTATAGTGATCGCAAACAGGAAAAAGAAATACGGACGAAGAAATTAAATAAAGAAAGTGACATCAGCGGCTTTATAAATAAACAACCACTTAATAAAATTTATTCCTGCCGAGATATGGGCTTCTCTTATCAGGCTCCATTGCAGGATGGAGACTATGACAGATATTATACTTTGAAGTATCCTGTAAGGAGATCCAGACAACCGACTGCTTGGGATTTGAGTTCGCGATCCAACAGGTTGACGGAATCAGCGAGACTGCTCGAAAGGAGCTCGTTACTGCAAAGGCAAACTTCGCAATGGGTGAATGAAATGGGACCTTCGCTGAAAGCGTTCAGCTCCATTATAGGAGCATCGATCGATAAGAGTTACCAGCGAGAGACGAAACGTAAGAACAACATGAATCAACGGCGACGAAATCCAAACGTTTTAGGGGAACGAGAGCTGTCGTGTTATCGCAGGCCCGGCCTCTTAAAGGAATCCGGGAAGCTGTGCCAAGTGGTACGCACCCGTGAAGATAAGCAACGGCTCGACTGCTCTTGCGAAAACGCCGAGCAAGATGAGACGATGGGTTACTTGAGATACTGTTGCTCAAAAAATGTAAACGATTTCATTCGACCACAATATGAAAATCGACCGAGTACAATGAGCAAACGAGCCAATTACACAACACTTCGCAGAACACTGTCCCAATCAGTACAGTCACAATATAACGATGAAGGAGAATCCGAGTTCAATTTATCGATGGCAGAAGATTCGCAGAATGAGGAGTATGATAATTATGCATTTGACGTCTTCGACGATGCGAGGAATACTTACGACGATGCGATCGACGTGAATTATTTAAAGCCATGCGTATCATTTCCGGACGATCAGGCACGCCATGGCTCGAACGAAGTGGCTCGGGAGTATAAGAAATTGAGTAATGATTTAAAGCGTAACCAGGGAAAATCGATGGCAACGCGGACGACTTTACAAAACAAGATTACCACGAGATATCCTAAGGACAAGGAATTCTCTTTTGCGACAAGAAAACCTGTGTCGGGGGATTCTTCAGGATTAAGATACGATGCAGCAGAATCCACATGCGAATGTAAGGAGCCTTTCCACGATCCTCCAGCGGCGTGTTTAACTGGTTCTTGCACCTGCATTGGGAATGACGAAAATGCAAAAAGAAACGACAGTGATTCATCGCACAGGATATCTGATACGGTCTACAACTGTTGTTGCTGCTCCTGCTCGTCATCTACTTCTCACGACGAAAAGGATCCGGTAAAGAAACTCGAGTCTTTCTGCGAGAGAGTAAAGGCGGTAAATCAAGACATATTCCGTAAATCATCGAAATCCACCTGTCGCAAACTAACCAGGACTAATGCGCAGGAATACGTTCACGATAATAGCGACGAGCAAAATCAATCCGAGTTCAGCACCCAGAGAGTCACTCAAAGAGTAAGATCTACCGAGGGAGAACGGTTAGCGAATCATGCTTGTTTGAGGCTTGAAAAGCACAGTCACGACGGAGCGAATCTGGAGAAGATTTTTATTTATCCGCCGCGAGGAGAAAACGGTCCGCCTTTGACGCTCTACAAAAGATCGTCGAATATTAGCTGTCGTGTGAAGGGCGATGTCGATACAGGATTTCGCTATAGCGTAACATATGTGCAAAAATTTGTAAGCCCAACATGGATGCCTAGTTTAACGCCGGAAGATCCTTCATGGGAAATCGATGAAGGATATAGCTGTTCTGCCGATTACGGCTGAATCAGTGGTGGGTTCAATCAATTTCATCCATTCCAAGATGAATTTGCTCCGGTCGCAATCACACGGAGCAATTGCGTTAATGGAGATAGTATGGATACACTTTCGCGCCGTTCTTAAATCTCATTTTATCTACTCAAACAGTTGTATGCATAAATTGAATCGGTCGATGTAAAACAGCTTAACTTACAAGAGAAAATTATTTTAAAGGATAAATTATACGCTTCACACAATTCTTTATTTAATAAAATCTAGTATTTTTTTACTAATAAATCTTCGGTCCGCAAAAATTGAATATAAGATCTAAATAAAAAATATATTTGTCGTGTGTAATATACCGTATATTACAGTCACATCGTGTAATATACAATACATAATCAATAGATTAATATACTTTTTCTTTGTAAATATTTGTACATTGAATTATATCGTGGCACATTTAAAATACACATTAAATTTATTGATATAATATTACCGTAGGCATTAAATTTTTAGTTCACTGTTTCATCACGTAATGTATGAATAGAATATTTAAATATGTATAGTGACAATTTTTTTACATTTTTTTTTTACATTTCCTTTATTTTGAGAAATAAACAGATTTGTAAAAGTAATTAATTTAAAACGCAGTTATTTTTTGTGGAGAAACTTTTTACGATTTTATGAAGAAAATGTAAAATTTATATTATTATGGAAAATATTTATTATATGTGTATGTAAAACAAATGAATGTGTACTTAATATTCTTCTTTTTCATTAAATAAAGTAGAATAAAGTAGACCGTTAAAATAATATTTACTAACAATTGCAAGATATTTTTACGTAATATCTCCCACACAAGTACGTAGGTATGTACACAATTTCTTCTCTCGAATACGAAAAAGCAAATTTTAACAAAGATCTACTATCTAAAACGAAATGAAATTTGCTTGTGCAGTCCTGCTACCAGAGGCAGTGTACCATTTGTGAAAAGCTCAGCAATCAAATCGGAGCTTTTCCAGCGTGAATGCGACATAGATCGAAATGACTTTTCTTGTTAACTTTCCTTATACACTTAAGAAAGTAGCACATTATGCATTTCATCAAGAACATTAGCTAAAGCTTTAAACTTAATTTTCTCTTCGTTCAGATATATAAATACTTGCAATTAGTAAAAGTCATAAGTATTTTTCTCTTTATGTTTTCAATGAAAAACATCTTTTTTACATAAAAGAAAGGTCTCAGCTATATATATAACTTATAATAATATTAATTATTTAACAATTACTTTATTTATTTTAATAATTATAGTGTCGTTAGATTATACAATTCTTAAAACTGATTCTTTTTAAACATTTAAGAATTAAAAAAATATTTCTTATATAAATATATAAAGGTAAATATCATATCTTATTTTTCAAATAAATATTCTGCATATTTAGAGAGAGAGAGAGAGAGAGAGAGAGAGAGAAGCAAATAAATGTCATAATATTTTAAATAATTTACATTTTTATAAAAATGCGTGATTTTTTAGTAGTTGATTTTCATGTGACATATCTATATGTCACTGTTTAATATCTGTCATATGTGTATGTGTACATTTAACAGAAGTCATCAAAGTTATATCATATACGAAAAAATATTAAAATGAAAAATATGGTATAAGCGCGATTACTTGATGCAAATTTGCAAACGTAATTCGCCGAAATTGTTATCTTTACCAATTTGATTATCCATGAATAATATTAATGAATTTATATATATATATATATATATTTTTTAAATATATTTATATGCATATAAATTCTAATATATGTGTATCGTGTGTCATCTGCGTAGCTTAAGCACGTTGACGTTGATATCGAATAGGTACACAGGTGTCTTCAGAAGAATTGATTCACAAGAACATTAACGTAAAACGAATTTTCTAGGGACAAGTTTCAAGCTGCTGCTACATTTATGTCTAGCTAGAGTTGCAATTTTAGGGAGGCAATCAAGGTATATCATGCAGAAATTTTTTCTTGGAGATATCATCCAAAATAAGATATGCAAGATAAGTGGAAAAAAAAAATTCACTGTATATGTACTCAGTGGTTTTAATTAAATACAATAATGAAATACAATTAAATCTACATATAATCTTACAATCTGATCAAAAACGTTTAAAAAATTTTTTAAACTTTGTTTTTTACTTCTTTAACGTTATTTTGATATCATAACGTTCCTTTTCTAGATAGCAAATATTATAGACTGATTCAAAATACTTTTAGACAATTTCCATTAGAAATTGGGTTTCTTTGACAAAATTCTATTAAGCGTGACTTGTCACAACAGTGTAAGCTTGGTTTGCCACTGTAAGGCTTGGTTTGTAATTTACATCATCATTGCAACAAGCAAAACATGTATGTAAATATAAAACCGGAATTTTTTAATAGAAAATACGTTTATTGCATGAAAATGATAAAAAATATTTTATTCGAAGTATTGCCCATCGCTATAAGCTATACATTTTTCCTACACTGTTAGAAATGTTCTTAAATTTCATTAACTTTTAATGTACATTGGTGAATGAAGTTTAATTTCTCTGTAACTGAAAGGACTATTAATGCACATGTTAATGAGATTTAAGTTTACAGTAACTGAAAAATTAAGTATAATGAAATTTAATATACTTTTCATTTACAGATATAAATAACATTTAATTAATCGTAATTGAAATAACTATAAATGTACATATTAATGAAATTTAATGTACTTTTACATTTTTACGAATATTAATAATATTTTAATTAAGCCTAATACTATTAACGCTTAACGTTTAATACGTTTACGTTTCTTACATGTCATTAACGTAAATTAT
>NW_017298408.1:33307-34081 GCF_001594075.2 Trachymyrmex cornetzi
CTTTTCATTAACGTGTAAATTAATTTCTATAATAATGTGTTCATTAATTTCAATACACACGTTCATCACATTTAAGACCACTGTAATTTAGTTTTTATTTACATCATTCATTACATTTAATTTCGTGCATAACCACATGCTTCCTTTACATGTTAATTAAAATTCATTGAGAAATTTCTGACAGTGCACTTGTCTGACAATTTGTGGATGCCACGCCACAAAAACTGTTGCTCTTTTGAGCCAAACTAGTCATCTAGCTATTTTCGTACATCTTCGTAAGAAGTGAAGCGCTGCTGAGCAAGTGCGTGTCCCATCGATGCAAATAACTAGTAATCAGACGGAGCCAAGTCTGGTGAGTAAGCCGCATGCGAAAGTATTTCCCAAACCAACGCCTCAATCGTTTTGACGTCCTTGACCAGTTTTGCTGTGATGGTGCATTATCATGAAGCAAAATCACTTTGTGTTGCCTTTTTTGATATTCCGGTTGTTTTTCACGCAAAGCTTGTTTCAAATTGATCATTTGTTGTCGGTAACGTTCAGTATTAACGGTTTCGCCAAATTTTAGCAGCTCATAATAGATCACACCTTTCTGATCCCATCAAACACAGAGCATTGTCTTCCGTCCATAGCGATTTGGCCTTGCAGTCTATGTCGATGGTTCGCCTGGAGTTACCCATGATCTTTTACACTTAGGATTCTCAAAATATATCCACTTTTCATCGCCAGTCACAATTCGATGGAGAAATGACTTTCTTTTGTACCTGGCGAGCAGCA
>NW_017298408.1:34405-49041 GCF_001594075.2 Trachymyrmex cornetzi
TTGTATGAAACTTGTATTGTTGTGAGTTGAAAATCTTTGTCAGAAGTCGGAACAAGGAAATGGCGTCAATGACGCGGTCTGACGGCAACTTCATTGACAGCTATGGCCATCTATTAGTAAATTCCGGTTTCATATTTACATACCTGGTACTCGTACATATCGATTTTCAGATGCGATTACTTCAAACAGCATCGTATTTAATTCTCTTTTCCCTCGTTGTTCTTTCTATCACAGTCTCACACGTAACGATGATTTTGTAAAGGAAACATCCAAGCGAAGCAGACAACGAGTAACGACTGGCACTAAAGAGTTAAACCACTAATGAGATCGCGCCAAATTTTTTCATGTATAAACGGTGGTTAAACGAATGAACGTGCTTTTACTTGTAGGTGTATTCAATTTTCTGTCTTCTAAAGAGGTTTCGTAGTTATAAAACTACATATAGATTATCGTTGTACTTTTAGCAAAAACAGCACTTGAAGATTTCAGTCTATCAATAAGACCTCGGCAGGATATTTAAATGCAATTATATTGCCTTGCTTTAAAAAATTGAAATACATGCGTGTACAATTATTTAATATAAAATAATTTAATTGTTTATATACACATACATGTATGTATATATATATATATTATATACACATATATGTATATATATATATGTATACATATATTAATAAACTGGAAATTACATATTTGTAATGTTTTATATTCGTAACTACTTTAGTAAATTCAGTTATATTGGCGTGATCAATCTCAAAGTAGTACAACACGATAGGCGACTTTAAATTCACGTCACGCTACATAAATTAGATTCCCGGTAATATGTCTGTGCATTGCGTGTTACAATCGTCCTGAAACTAGAGAAAAAGATATACTACGATAAAATCGACAGTGACGGATACATATGTACACGGTGCACTCCGTATAAAAAAAATCGATAGCTGGTGAGATCCTAAACTATTGTTTACGGCCGAAGTGATAGCTCTCTGATAGAATCTTTCTAAATATCTCTAATAGAACTCACAATCAAAATAAAATATCAGTTCTTCAGAAAAAAATGATCGTATATATTCAATTTTCAAAAATATATTTCATTTATATCGGCATTATATATATCGTAATTTTATTATACTTATACTTTTATATTATTTAACATTTGGCCTTTCTGTCATATTTCAGTTAATATTTTAGTAAGTGGATTATTGTACTGAAGTAATTCTCTTGGAAAATTACAATATTTCAATCGTTGTCGAAAAATGTTTCGACATGTTTTTTATATTTTTAACGATAAAGCCAAAATATATTTCAGTTTACATTATTATTTCTTTCTACTGAAGCATATCTTGAGAAAACATTTCCTTTTGATTACATATGGTATAGCTATAAATAAATAAAAAATGTCTTGTGCAGTGAATGATAAAATACTTGTGAGGAGACTGCGCGAGTTTTTTGTATTATGAGAACACATCAACATGTTTCAGATTGTATAAACTAAGTCCTTTTACTATTTTTATCACACATTAATTAATTTTTAATATTTTTCACTAAAATTTTATAATTACAATTAAATCAATTCTTACAATTTTTTACCATTTAATTTTCAATATTAATAAATATCTATGAACAGATATAAATCATTATTCTACGCAAGATTTACTCCAAAAAAAAAGAATGAAATTATATTTTTTATATTTAAACGTCTAAACTCTATAACTTCAGAAGCAAAAATATGAAAATTTCGATCATCTATGTATAATTAAAAATACTTATTACTTCGACATTTTCGTCCATAATTAAGTTCAAGTTAATCCAAATAATCTATGCTTGAAGGAAAATACGCGAAATCTCGAATACTTTAGATTGTATATACAATGTGCCATATACGCTCTTCTCCATCGTAAAAGACTGCTAGCACCCTATACGCTTTTTTTACGTTTTTAGCGTAAATGCGCTCTGCACTTTTCCCGTCGATAATAATTTGGCATTTTTGCATGAAATTTTTTGAACGAATTTTTGCTCTCAAATTATTATTTACACATAATGCCTTTTCGCACAATGTCAATGCTTACTCACAAACGCGTATAAAAGTCTGTCATTTTGTTGTTTCACTTCGTATGCCTTCGTTTTACTCCTTACTAATGTCAACTAAGGATAAACGCAAATAAAAGGTCACTCCAACTTTAGCAAATAAGAAAATCGATATATATTACATTAACAATTCTCCATGTATGTTAATAAAAAGACACAACGGTATGCAATGTAAATATTATACATAATTATTAAAAGAATAAGTACGTATGGTGCAATAAGTTATCGCTTAGATTGAGTAGTGAAGCAGTAGAGGTACAAATATAGTTTCGAAAAAAATTGAAATGAAAAAATATTCAACAAATAATAAATGGAACAAGAAAGAAAACACAAATACGCGGAAATGGATTGATTCGGAAATGAAACGGTAGAGAATAGTACGATATCGTATTGGCTAGAAACTCGACAAATCGACCAACAATTGCAAATAAATGCAACAAAAGCTACAAGAAATTGAGGAAACTATGGATGAAAAATCTACAAACTTCTTGCTTGGTTGCCTTATAGAATATCTTCTCTTCAAAATACTTGCATTCTACCGAATGTATCAAGATAAAACAATATTTCCTGAGAATTCTCAACTACTGCTGCTTCTTTAATAAGGATAAATTAATTTCTATATTTGTAAAGAGTTGAATATACTTTATCGTCGTTTTTAAAACATATTATTACCAAATTATTTCATTTTACTTTAGTTAATTACCAACAGGATTTAAAACTACTAATATATCAATACAAAATATTAAATTGCTTGCATAAAGCAGGTGTTATTTTTGTATATTAAATATGTATAAAATATATAGGTATATAACAAGTTCTTTAAAAAAATATATAGGTATATAACAAGTTCTTAAAAAAAATTGTTTGATTAAAAACTCTATAAAACATATAAGATTATATAGCAATTAAATATATGACAAAAATATAACGCAAAAGTATGTAAACTTTTAATGCAAGAAATTTGTTTCAACACAAATATATATCTTTGAAAATTTGATTAACCAACTGCAAATTTCGACACTACGTTTTGAAAGGAAAATAAAAGTGTATTGTTGTAATATCGAATAACTGATAACGTTAGACGAGACATTAGGTAACATTATGACATTTGTATTTTGGCAATATGTAGACGTCTGCTGTAAATGATTTATGCTCACAAGACTCTACGATTTCATATTCACATACGATTGCGTCATATCTTCTGGATCTAGTCATTTAAATAGTAAAGATGTATTAACTCTGCTCTCACGATCTATTCATAACCAAATGTACTCTCTCGTTTCTTCATTTTGACGTTTACTTATAAACATTTTGAAAACTTCTTTAACCTGTAAGTAAAAATGGGGTACTCAAAATATTTCAAATAAATTTTATTTTTATAGTTATAACTGTATGTATATACAGTTAACAAGATATTAATTGCTAAAAATTGCCGAAAATTGATTTTCAATAATTTTTTATTCAAAAACTATCAACTTTACAGAAAAACTGTAAGAGACAAAAATTGTTTACTTTCTTCTCATAAAGTTTTGAGAATTTTTTTAGAATTTTTTAATACTGTAAATTCGTTTTCTCATGTTGGTAAAAATAAGAAAATGCAATACTAAAAAGTTGACAAAAAATTCTGAAAAAATTCTTAGCTCTATGAGAATATAGTAAACAATTTTTATCTCTTGCAGGTTTTCTGTAAAGCTGGTAGTATTTGAGTAAAAAATTATTGAAGACTAATTTTCGACAATTTTTAATAATTAATATCTTGTTAACTATATTACGAAAATTGTAAAATGGCAAAGGACTTTTCTTTTCAGTTTAGTTCATTTTGCCCCTATGCAAAAGATTTTTCATTAATTATCAAACACCCTGTATATATATTTAATTAAATTTTATATTATATTTATATTTTTATGAGAATAAAAAATGTAAAAATAATTAATTTTAAGACTTCTAGACAATTCTTTTAAGTTAAATACTTATGTATTGTTTTCTTGCACTATAATCAATTTTGCGTTTCTCATAGCATTTTAAATTTTAGATGTTAGGTATTTAAAGAAGTAAAATGATTAAGAAAGCGAAGAAAATGGTTCAAAGAAAGAATTTATATCTTTTAAATTAATTATCATCAAACTTTAATTAATAACTCAATATCACTTCGAAGAGTTATATACATACTTATACTCGAATCCTATAGTTCGCGTTCCTATGATTATTATTCTCGCCTCGTAATTAAATTCTAATCACCGACTTACGTGAAAAACTTGTAAACGATGAAATGAAATTGGAGAAACACAATAAACAGGGATAATCTCAAATAACAGAGACATTATGATCTATCAAAGAAAGGTGCTCGAGTAGAATTTCACATTTCCGTAGAAAGAGTTATAGTTTCATTTATAATGATTACTGTTCTCAATCTTATAATGCTATATCTTATAATGCTATATCTTCCAAAATCAACCTCTCTGATTTGTATCCACGCACAGTAACATTTGTATCATATTATTATATATTATATTATATAATTAGCAGTATCTTGTGACGGAATTAGTGTCCTCTTATTCCCATGATCTTACAGGAAAAAACTTCATAATGAGCAATCCTCTGACTTTTTTCGATTTTTTATCGATAGAATAATTTTTCGATAGAATAATATAGTTGAGCTATTAACTATATATAAATTAATTGCAATAATGTTGTAGAATTATTTTAAAATCAATTATGTTATATAAACAAATAAAATATTTTAATACTTTTTTTTTTAAATGTGAACATTTAAGAGATGAAAGGATTATTCTACTAATAATGGAATTTTTTTAAAATTCCTGAAACACACTGATACTTCAAGTATTACATGCAGATTGCAGTATATGTACTGATTATTTTATATATACAGTTATATTCTTTTCAATCGTAACAATAAGATGTAATGTACTAAAATGCACAGTCTACAATACACAGTCGCTAAGTATATAATGTTTTCTTGTAAATACATATATTTATAAAAAATTCTGGTAATATATCTTTAACCTTTACACAAGCACTATATGTCAATATTTTAAAATATTATTCATCTGGAATTTTTATAAATCAGTATAATAAAAGACGCTGATATGATGTCGTACGTAGAAAAAGAATATCTAATATTAAAAATTCTACTATTTCGAAAATTTATGTAATTAGATTAAACAATAATTAATAGGCTTTTAGAGGCAACAAAAATTATATTTTAATCTAACGAAATTTTATGTCGTTAAATTTAAATATAATTTTTTTGGCTTAAAAGTCATCCAGGACTAATCGAGGTGATGATAATAAATTAAATTACTTTAATTACTACGCTTTATTATTTTTTATCTAATCTTCGAGCTAATGTGTAAATGCCTGACATTTTATTTTCTCATTCTAAACACTTTATTATAATATTGATAATATTATGATAAAGATATGTATTACCAACAAATTTCAAAAATGATCTTGACAAATTAGATTAAATTGATAAGCAATCCGGTGGATATACAATATTAAGTATTATACGATATTTCCACTTTTAAGATCACTCTTAAGAAACGGATTAAAATCGCACTCCTCTCTTCGTTTCTTCTTCTCACCCTCAGAATAGTATTTCACTTCGACTACCTTCCGGGCGTGAAAGTACTCATGGAGCTTTTAAGGCAGCGATAAAAAAATCATTAAATGTTGGAAACGTTGCTCTCCGCAACATCTTACATTGAACAATTGCACGTTTATGTAATGAAAACATTTCGAGAGACACTGATTTTAGATCTATCTTATAGGCATGATAAATAATAATTTAAAACAAAGTCCATGTAAGAAAAATGTAACAAATAATAAATATTTTAATTAAGCATTTAATATAACTAAGAGTAAAAACATTTTAATATTTATTTTATCCCAAGAAAAATCTTCATAAATAATAATCACACTTTTTTATTAAGAATCTCAAAGTAATATAAAACGTGTCTGAGTAAAGAAAAATTAAAACGTAACAAAATCAGTGGATTGTGCTGTTCTTCCAATTATTCAAAGGGATAACATACTTATTTTTCTTTTACAATCATTACGAAATAGTGCGGAAAGCTTTAAAAGGAGTTAGAAAAATCACTTGTAAGATAACTCTCTCAGCGATCCTCTAGCTACAACGAAGCTACTACTTCCCACCCTCTGAGTTTCCTTTCTACTTTTGATGTTTTCTTTCTATTTATGATGCTAAAACAATTACATATTGCATTGCTCGAAAATAAACGATAAAATATGTTAAAGGAGTATTAAATGTGTCTTCTTTATATATATTTTTTTTTTGTTTGTTCTCCTAAATTGGTATCTTTCTAGTTATCGCTCTCTCGGAAAAAAATACATCCATGCGTGCAATACAAACGAATCGTACGTAAAAAATATAAATGGATTGCTTTGAATAGAATAACGTGCGGCATTCTGCGCGTGCTTAATATGAAACGCATTGACCCTTCCTTTCCTAACTCCGTGACGATATATTATATATTGGATATACGGACGTCATTGTATTATGGTATGCTAGAACGCACCTTATGCGTCATTCTATGAGAATCAACCTTCTCTCGTTATGAGTCATAAAAAATAAATTCCCAACGGATTGTAAAAGTATCTTATGCCTTTGTACCAAATCTTCTAGGCGATATAGTAACTTGTGCTTAAATCGAATAAAAATGCGGTTATATATTTTTAGTGAGACGTTTAATCTATTTATACAGAGACGTTATCTATAGGCTATTTCTATTTATATATAAGATATATCGTAAGATACGTAGCTCAATGATTACTCCGAACACGAAAGAGGCGGCAAGTGAAGCAATTTCAAAGATATTTTTACACAAATTTTTATAATCATCTTCGATTTTTAAGCAGAAAATTTTTTCGCTAGATTTTGATATACATGCTAAATATATATTAAATTATAATTAAAGCAATCATGTAAGTGTCACAAATTTTTCTAAAAAAAAACTTGCTTATAAACTTCTATAAGCTATTTTTATAAAATAATATAAATTTTGCACGATATATTTAATTTATTAATTTTTTATTTGTATTATATCAGGATATATCAGGTGTATAGTTTCTGCACAATAAGTGACTGAAATTTATACTTTTCACATAAAAATAAATGTTATATACACATATTAATATTATACATATATTATATACATATGAAACAGTTCAATAAGGTCAATATTTATATTTACTTCTTGACTAACAACACGTTATTTGGACCTGAAGTGAAAATTTTAGACGGCTGGTACAATCTATACATGGTTTTAAATTGTAGGTAACAGAACGTTAAGTTCTATTAATCGTCATAAGGCAGAGGTTCATTCTATATTTCAAACAAAACGCTTTAGAACTTAGGTATAGTTTTCATAGCTATAATTAATAATACAATTTTAAATGAAATTTTTTCATTTTATTTTAATTATTTTGTAAAAATATGTCTACTTCTTAATAAAGTTATTTTTAATCCAGATTTTAAATTATAGCTAAATTTTTTTCATTACTTTCACATCAATATAATATAGGAAAATCTGTATTTTTTAAATAATTTTTTATTTTTGTTAAAAAATACATGTGTTATATTTTTAAATATTTATTTTCTTTTTATATGCATAATCAGTTTGTATTGAAGTTGGAATGACAAATACCAATGGACAAATGCCAATAGAATATTGATGCACAAATATTTACTGCAAATTGAATCGTCATTAACCGTTAATAAATGACCACTCAGTAAATGGTAAGCAACATTCTAAATTGACCGTATTAATCTTCTTCCCCCATCCATTGAAAGACTCAAAACGCGCTTCAATTTGGTAGGAAAATATGAAATGCTCCGCGCGTATATAAGATCGTCTCTGATATGGATTTTAGAACAAACAATTTTTGTTGAGAATACTTAATAATAACGTAAGAAAAATAGATAAGATGCGCACACGTAAGTCTTGAGAGGAAATTTACCTATGATTTGATAACGAAACGCATAACAATGATAATCGAATTGTCTTTGAACAATGTTAGTTCGACAGCAAACGTCATAAATCACTTTAACCGATGCTTACATTCGTCAACCGTCGAGGATTCATTAAGAGTCACTTGTCGTGGACGCCTACGGAAGGCATGCGTGCGCAACTGCAAGCTCGATATAGTCGTTTATAACCGCCCGACTCTAATTTGCTGGCTCGCCGCAATTTCACAGCTCGAGATTAAATTGTGACGTTAGATCCATCGTTGCGAGAAAATGTCAAAATGTCAAAGACTGATCGCCGACAATGTAAAACAGCACGATAAAACAAACATCTGAACAGCAATTCCATATAACATAAATTATTCCAACAACATTACAATATTCCATCAATATTGCAGTAATACTGCAAACGTTGCAGCAATATTGTAAGCTTCTGTGCTGTATGGGACGTGAACGGTATTATAGACAATGTATAAAAACATGGTCAGGTAACGTTTACTATATAAAAATAAAAAAAAAGAAGAGTATGTTTTACCCCGGAAAACACACGTGCGAGTAGCTCTCACCGTTACATGGAACTAACGTGCATCGTAAAATGCATCGTAACTTCCTGCGTCGGAAGAGTAATGTCGAACGCGGTAAGTACGCGATTGGAGGATGAATCAGATCAATATCAAGCAACTCTGTCCAAGGTTGAGCATAGAAGTGATTGACAAAAATAATTGATTTCCGCTCGTTTTAACGTACGTTAAAGGGAATTAAAAGCGATCGACGAGCTAGTAAAATTCGAGTAATCTTTAAATTTATATTGCTCCGTTACTTGCAGATTCGCCTTCGGCTAGGATTTTAAATTCCAAGGACAGCGTTTGCATTCTACACTTCACTTCATTTAACAATTAAATGTAACGGGATTCTCAGTCCGAGATGACATTGCATGTAAGCTTTTTATGACAAGCAGGACACTCGATTAAGCAACCACAGTTAGTGTTAGATATGAGTTACGAATATATTATGAATATATTATATTATTTTCCATTATATTTGACAATCATTAAACGCGGCTGCTTATTTTAAATTTAGGCGTAGTTTACATATTCGAATAATTTGCATACGTATTAAACAAATAAAATTTAATATTATTAATTTATTATATAGGTTAGAAAAAGAAATCGTATAAGAGTCAATGCAATTAAAGGTTAATTATTATGTATATTTAGAATAATTAATATCTACATTACAATCGTGTTTCAATACTAGTTTTGATTGAAATGTTTGCATCACGATTGTTTCAACATTATTTTGAATTTTTTAAATCAAATATTTAATCTAATTAAATAAGAAAAATCCTGTATCGGTCAAAGCGGATTTTACCGTGCTTAAATATTTTTTTATTAACTCATATATATATCTGCAAACCACACGCCAAAAAGTTTTTTAGTCTTCAAATGCAATTATGAGCAAAACCAGAATAAATAAATTATTCGCAGATTTAAAAGTTTCATTAACATCAGATTATTAATATTTTTATAAAGATGCTTATCAGCATAAAAAATTATTAAATTTGTCAATTTGATAAATGATATTATTTCTGGTTTGCAGAATCAAATATGTATACATATGAATTCTCACAAAAATATTTAAGCACTAAGATCCAGTTTGACTAAATATAAGATTTCTTTTATTTAATTAGATTTATTTTTTTTTTCACCGATCCAAATTCATATCATAATTGTTCAAATATTTAATGTTTAGTATTTAATGTTCAAATATTTATTGTTCAGTTGTTGCTATTAATTTAACAGACTTTAAGATGTGAAGTTAAAGTATAATCAAGTCATTTCGTAATAATTTCTAATTAACGTATTCGTTTTGATTGTACTCACTTTCGTAATTACAAAGGAGTTTGACTGCGCATGTGTGATTGAAGAAGATATATCTTTATTAAAGGCAGCTTCTTATAAGTTTTAAGAGGATTACTTTCTCAACTCTATCTGTATCACTAATTAATGAAAAGTTTTCCTACAAAATTTGTGTAACAAATGATATCCATATTTCCTTGAGATGGCTAATAAATACCGAAAAACAAAAAATAAATCTAACTCCCACTGTTACTTGTAAAAAATCTGGGTGAAAAGACGCTCAATTACGATGCTATACAACAAAGTTTACAACGCCATCGTTTTGAGATAATTAGCGTTAAAATCATCCATCCTTCTATTGTAAGTTAATCTTCTTTAAAAGCAGCATAATTAAGCCAAAGAAAATTTTAACTTGTTACTGAAAATATCAAAGTGCTCAACGTACTTTTTCTTAATACACTATTAATTTAAAATGCGAACTTCTTAAATAGCGTTCCCCATTTATAAAATTCAAAAATAAAAGGTACATGTTATGCTTTGTTCTTGCCTTTTTCATCTCTAAGGTCTCTTGGTCAACGCTCCGTCGACAAAACGTTGGAAACAGAAAAGCTTTGTTCGCTGGAGTTTGTTTAACACATATAAGCTTTTAGAAAGAGATACAACAGCATGCCGTGTCTTTTCATTCACGAATGTTCTATAGAAGAGACACAAACATGACACAAAGGTATGAAAAAACCGACGAAAATACATTCATGGATTCGAACGTCCAGCGCTACACGATAGAAGCGCGTAATAAAAAGCAACTTCTATTCACAATTTCAACAAATTCTATTCGGAAAGATATTCATTACAATATTTATTACACTTACGTAATATTGACAATTAGTAAAATTAATAATTCAGAAAAATTTCTCCATTTAGCTCAAATTTATAAGAATTCAACATCCCTGCACCCAGCACTGAGTGCTTTGTAAATACTTGAACAGAAAGAAACATAACAGTATAATAATATTAATAGCATAATAAAGCATTCGTTAATTTTTTATTTAAAACGCCGCGCATAAAGGTTGAACATTAACAGATATCCGAGCGTATATACATCACACAGACAAAGATATCGAGTCTTTGAAATTGAATATTACCTCCAATTCTGACGTAAAACAGCTTCGTATTTCACGTTATCAAACACAGAAAACGTGTTTGACAGTATTCGAAAAACAATTAATGCATTGATTAACATTAAAACCATAAAAAATTATTTATTGATAAAATGTGCGGTATATCTTGATATCTTTTTCAATACAATGAATTAATATAATAATTATTATTTGAGTAACACGTATTCTCGAAAAAATAGACAAAATAATTTATTAGTTAAATATTTGTTAGTGAAAAAGTAAGGGTTACATACTTTTTTCCACTTTCAATCTTTATATCTTTTTTTTTTTTTAAACATCCTCAATAACAATACAGGGTGTCTCCAGATTTTCTGTACAAATTTTGACAGTACATTCTATCTAAAAAAATGTTATATAAACATAGGTCTTTAAATGCTTTATTAAAAAGTTATAACAAAAATATAAAATGTGTAAAAAACAATTTTACTTTGCATTTCAAATTGCCATTTGCCCATATCTTTGTAGGAAGGTTTCCTGTACCCTCACAAAAACGGTGATAAATTCTAAATTACATTGATATTTGATATCGAAACTTGTATTGACATGGGCGGATTTAAAATGCAAATTTAAATAAAATACACCTGCTCTTTTTAGCATTAAATAAATAATACCAAGAAGAAGCATAAAGAAAAAATGCATTGTTTTTGATGCTACTGATGTGACGTCATAAAAACTAAATATGACTATCGATACTCGATACTTATGGGTCGAATCAAATACGATGCATTATATCTATCTATTCTTATCGAATAGATTAGCACTTCTTTACTATTTCTTCTTTTGAAAATAAACTAGAATGGTCAGTTGCTGCCTGTGTGGCTTTTTTAAAACCAAAACATATCGTATGCAATAACATACCGCCATTCTAATTGTATTTCTGATGACGTCGTTGTACATACGTCATAAAATTAACTCAACACTGTATTGCGATATGCTCCTTCCTGGTATTTTTATTCTATACTTTCTACTCACCAATTGTGGTGTACAAATTTTCATTAAGATCCCACTTACAAGAATTTAAAATAGAGAAGCACATATAGGAGTCTCCTGTGTGTGAAACTTACAATATCCCAAATTAACAAAATGTCAGCAGTACATCAGCAGTTGCCAGAAAATTCATGATTGTAGAGCAAATTCCTATCCGCTACGTCCTCTTTAAGCTTGGTTTCGGCTATTACAACTTGCCAGTCATATAATGTAACAATAGAAATAAAGCAAAAATAGAGCATATTAACAAGCCTTGCCATTATGATGTCATAATGCAAGGCTAGTTAATTTTTTTATTATACATTTCTATTCGATATTAAAAAAACAGCAGTCTACGCTTAGCTGTTGCTGGAATTCTATTAACATAATATATAACACACAATTTGCAATGCTGTTGGCAGGTTTGATCTGGGAAGTTAATTTTTCGATTTAATATACATATAAATATTTTCCTTTTCGATTTGTAAATGTCGATTAAAATATTTATATCACTCTCTCTGCAGTGCATTTGATTGATTTAATAATTCATTTGCGTTTCTTTTTGAGATCTGTTGTCTTCTTGGTAGCTAATAATTAATTATATTAAAAAGAAAGATTTTTATGTGTGTGTGTAAAATCAAATTCAGTAGCCTTCAGTACCTACACGGAGAAAATTTTATATTTAAAATTACTATAATGTGGTAGTAGCTGCGGTCTTCATATAAATTATAAGTTTAAATGCTATAAAAATTACAGACGTCTGTTCACAACTCAGTTAGAAATAATTCTATTGCAATAATAAATAACCTATTTTCTCTCAAACCAAAAAAGAATTTTATTATCAAAAAATTACAAAAAGCAACACGGTTAACTAGGCAACTTTTAAAGGACAATAGTAACATTATTTTCACTAAAGCTGACAAAGGCAACTTAACGGTAGCACTAGACAAAAACATGTATTTTGAAAAAGTTAAAACAATGCTTGATGATAAAGACACGTACATGAAAATTCTCAAGGATCCCACGAGTAAAATTAACAGTAACTTGAGACAACTGTTGGCAGGATGGAAAAAACAAAATTACATTTCGGAATTAACCTACAAACAACTTTATTGTAGTGATGGTAACATTCCAAGGGCTTATGCGTTGCCAAAAGTGCATAAACTAAATTGCCCATTTAGAATCATCATATCCTCTTTGGATAGTACATTATATAATTTGGCAGCGTTCTTACATGGTCTGATTGTAAAAAGCATTCCTAAAGCGGCTAGTAACATCGAGAACAGTTTTGAATTAGTTCAAAAATTAAAAAACATTAAAATTGATCATTGGTTTAGTTTGGTGTCGTTGGATGTAATATCACTCTACACTAACACTCCAACGGATTTAGCAATAGATGCTCTTTTCAATAGATGGGACGTTATTTGCAAGAATTGTAATTTACCGAAAAATGAATTTATCAAAGCTGTTCGCTTAGTGTTGGATTCAACTTTTTTAACGTTTGACAATCAATTTTACAAACAGATTTTTGGAACGCCTATGGGTTCACCGCTTTCTCCGATTGTTGCTAACTTAGTTATGATGGATTTGGAGAATTGGGTGTTGAGTAATATTCAATATTACCTATATACCATTCTATTATAGGGATGTAGACGACATTGTTCTATGTTTACCGAATTCTAAAATTGATTCTATTCTTGAAAAATTCAATTTATTCCATCCAAGGTTACAATTCACCTTGGAAGTAGGTGGTAATTCTATCAATTTTTTGGACACAACTATAATTTTAAAAAATAACTCATTAATATTTGACTGGTATCAAAAACCAACATTTTCGGGAAGAATTTGGAATTTTTTGTCTCAATATCCAATCTTGCAAAAGAAAGGCATAATTTTCAATCTGGTAGATAAAATTTTTTATATCTCACATCTCTCCACAATTTTACAAAAAGAATCTTGAATTTGTTGTTAGAATACTTTTAGAAAACGATTATCCACTAAATTTTATATTCGATACTATTAATGAAAGAGTAAAAACATTAATAAATAAATTGAATTTTTATTCAGCTAATAAAAAAACAAATAACAATTTAGCTAAAGAACGCGAATGGTTTTCCATACCATATTTGGAAGAGATATCGAATAAATTCAAAAATGCAATTAATGGGGTTTGCCATAGGGTTTCATTTTTTAGTTTGAACAAGTTGAATCGCTTTATTAAAGTTCATAAGGATTCTTTAAACAATGAATTGAAAAGGAATGTGGTTTACATGATCAACTGTCGTGATTGCATGCTTCCTATGTGGGACAAACTGGAAGAAAATTAAAAACCAGACTTTCTGAACACAAAAAGCATATACACAGTACAACATCCACTCATTCAGTGATCACAGAACATAGGTTGCAGAACGATCATGACTTTGATTGGTAAAACGTAGAAATTTTGGATGTAGAAAATTATTACAATAAAAGGTTAATATCAGAGATGATGCATATTAATCGACAAACCAATGGGCTGAATCTACAACATGATAC
>NW_017298408.1:49059-94529 GCF_001594075.2 Trachymyrmex cornetzi
ATTGAAATTCTTAATAAACTTTAAGGCTTGTTTGTAATACATTATACGTCAAAAACTTGTTTGTCTTCAAATTGACCGCTATGTCACTTGTTTAGAAATCATTATTTAACTGACTGTCGAAATGACAAGACACATATTGTTCTCGTGGTTATTTTTTAAAATTTGACAATAATTTATAACATATTAACGAGTTACAAAATGTTAAATAAGAGAGATTCATTGTTCAGTGTAGAAGCGTCGACTGTGTGAGTTGAGGTGAATATCAATTTTCAAATTATACGTACGATAATTTACTCTTTCATATAATTTTAGCTTGAGTTCTCATTGCCACTCAGCTTTCTAACTTTGTGAGTATGTGACCTCACAACAGTAAACGGTTCAATATTCGAGAGGAAAAACGTTGGAGATATCATTTTGTCATGCAATACTCCAATCGTTACGCTAGGGTGAAAGATTGCTGATGAAGACTCAAACCATGAGTGGAAACGGTCAAAGTTAAGATTTATATATTTAGAATTAAGAAAAATTGCGCTAACTGATAACCAGCGTCGACTCCTATTGCCTGTAATACATATTTTACGGTTTTATTAATTATTCTAAATGCTATAGTTATTTTTTTAAAAAACAATAATACAGCGTAATTTTTACACTTTTTCACAGTAAAAACTTTTTATTACAAAATCAAATCTTGTTGAATGAAAGTTAGTATTATGAAGATAAGTAAAAAATATATACCTAGCAAATTTTGTTTGCGTACTATAGTAAAAATTAACTGTTTTTATGTTAGAATATAGCTTAACAAAATAATTACTTTATTTATGTGATAAAAATTAGTATTACCATAGTAAAAGTTAAGTCGGAATCATATTGTGAATTTCCATACGAAAATACAAGACATAGTAAAGTGTAATTTAAAATTATATTAAAACTTAACATAAAATTTTCTCCGTGTAGCGTTCTAAAATTAAATTAAGTGTTCCGTAACCTTCTGTAATATTATAAAAAATTATTATTAACAGTTACTTCTATTCTTAGCCAGTTATTCCGAAACTATATTCATTCAGAGATTTGATACACACGTTGCATATGTGTAATTAGTGGCAAGTCAGAATTTAACGACGCGCGAGATAAGCGGCGCGAAGCGCTCTACTTAGTAATTACAAGAGCTTTACGTGGTAATCATAAAGGTAGGATCGACACTGTTATAATATTATGTTGCCTTTTGCGCCGCTTTACACCTTCATTCGCATTAAGTAATGCTGAAAGAGCATACGAGCAGCTTTCAAGTATATATGCTAAATGTCACGTCGCGCGTCGCCGTCGTCGTAATGCAAATTTCACGACTATTGCGGTCATAGACTTATTATAGTTATTGGATCAAAAATAGATATACTATCAGAGCCTATATAAGATCCAAACACACACACACACACACACGCGCGCACGCACGCGCGCGCGCGCACACACACACACACACACACACACACACACAAGGTGTATCAGAGTCGTTGAATCAGGTTTTTACCCTATGAGAAAATAATTGACTGCACACGTTATAATTCAATTATGTAGGTATAAAGTCGATAATTTTCTCATAGGGTAAAAAAGTTGGTTCAACGACTCTGATTTACCCTGTATATGTATATATACAGGGTTAGGAAGTAATTCGTTACTTGTAACAAAGTTATAGAATTATTCTTTTTAATAACAGTAACTTAACTTTGTTCTTTTTTTTATCTATAACTATACTTTAACTTAGTTTTTTATAACTAATTTGATAATTACTTTTATAGTCATTTTATATCAAACTTATTTGTCAACACATGGGCTGACTGTGTAAAATAAATTATTTAGTGAGCAATTAGTGATTATTTTTTGTGATAGGAATATAGATATCTTTATCCTTCATCAATACTTTATAAATGTCTGTATATTTATGAATTGAACTAGGATCCTTTTAGTATGTAAACGCATCTTAATATTAATCCCATAATTTTTATTTTAAGTGCATGCATTAATTTATTATAAATTACCTTATAATTAAATATTTAGTATAATAAATAAAATAATTTAGTAATGTTAGTATTAGGTATTTGTATAAAATAACAACACAACAAATTTGTTTAAAATAGCAACACAAAAAATTATAAAAATCAATAAAAAAATAACTGAAAGTGACGACTCGTTATTATACTTTTCAAGTAACTGTAACTGTAACATATTACTTTTCAGGATTGACTTGTAATGGCAAGTAGTTACTTTTTAAAAAAAGAAACTGTAACTGTAACTGTAACTAGTTACAAAAGTAACTTTCTCAATCCCGCGTATACAACATAATTTTTCGTCACCCTATGTCTAATAACAATCGTTGTAGAAACTTATACCATTTCTGATTATGAGTTTGATTTCAACTTTCATGCTCGCTGTGTTTATTTTGCTTACTAGTCGTGGAAGTAGACCAGAAGCTTGTAATGTTTCAATACAACGAGATATTGTCTGCAATTTCTTTTTTGCGGGGAAACATCCCCACACCGTGAGATTGTAGTCAACTGTACGTCAGTCTTGATTCAAACGTACAACGCGCGGGAGCTATTCAACCATAAAATCCGATATGTTTTGTTCGGAATCTGTTTTTCTTTTCTACTATTTGATTTGTATAGTACTTTATATTTATAGAGATAGGGAATACAGAGTTATACAAATTTTTACCTACCTTGATATAATTTTTTCAAGCTTTTATCGATACTCAATTACTTGTATTTAAACATTGTTTGTGCGTTACATTTTTACGAAAAATATCATAGGGTGGAAAATAACATAAGGTATTACGTTTTTAATAAAATTAAGAACAAATTATTATCTTTCATAAATATACAGTAGCTTATTAAAATAAGATAAAATGGTTTTTATAAATTTTACCATTTTTTTTTTTTAATTAATCAATACTTTAAAACAATTTTGATGTGGGATATTCATGCATGAATACAGCATAACCATTACATTTAATAATGATAACTTTTCTCAATCGCAATTTTTTTCACTTTTTTAATAGATTAATAAATGAAAGAAAAATTATAAGCTTATTTTAAAAGTGAAATTATATCTATATATAAAAACCGACTTCTTTCAGTGTATTAAATTAGCATCATTGAAGTAAATTGACAATAATATCATGAAAATGCATTCAAAAGCATTGTGTGACTTATTTACACTTGTGATAAAAAATATAAACCTACAGGAGAAAGATTTGCACATAAAAAAGTCAGCTGAAATAAATAAGTGATGGAACTTGCAACCTATATTTTATTCATTTGACGGGGGATATGTCCATTACCATTCGTTTTAATGATTAGTATGCTAGAAGAAGGTGAAAAACTAAAATATAGTATTAATTACGCGTACACATCACAGACGCACGCATCAACTTTGAATTCAAGTTGTCATCTCTGATTATATAAAATTGTGCTTTATCGTTCTCCGCTCGTGTTTTATTTTCTTTATAACGAGTACTTATTACCGACCCGTGTGACATTTGTTTATTTTCATTCGTGTAAATATAAATTATTCTTACTTACGTGACATAAAAAATATTATCATTGCAGTTATATTATCATGTCAGGCTATTATGTCAGGTATCAAGTATATCTCACATATTTTATTTCAATCCAACATGATCGTAACATTTAAAATGGTTTTAAAATATCTTGAATTGTAATAATTATATATTTATCATTATAAATTAATTAATTATAATTTAAACTCAATTTCATTAAAATATAAGAATATATTATGTCAATTGTAATAGAAATGATTATCATACTAATATTTCCATGGAAACGTATACATAAAATGTAAAATAGAAAAAAATAAAACAAAAAAATATCCATACTTTTTATATAAAATGTTTGAAAGTTTAGGTCTATGATACAGTGAACCTTTAAATTAAAAAAATATTTTGTATATGTACATATTATAGGGAACGTCCAAATTTTTTAACACATTACTTGTGAGCAGACTGAATTAAATTGAGTCCTCTACCATTTTGCAATTTTCGTAATAGTTAACAAAATATTAATTTCTAAAGATTGCCGATTCGACAGATATTATCGACGCATAAGATATTATCTTTCAGAGTTTTTTATGAATCTTAAACATGTTTTTAAAAATATCTTAAAGATATTTTAAAGTTGCTTAAGCGACGATTTTAGACATTTTGCTAATAATTATTATAAAAAAAATGTGAAAATTGCGAAATGGTAGAGGATTTTTCAACTCAGTTTAGTTCTATTTGCTTACGATATGTGACAAAAAGTTTGGGACACCCTGTATGTATACATTATAATGTAATAACACGTACAACATACTAACAATATATACATAATATTAATACATATAACCACTTAAATTTATAAATAGCAATTAAAAATAGTATTTTAATTTTAAAAAGCCGATTTTTAAATGTATTAATGCTGCAAATATTTTTTAAAAGAGCAAAAATAATTTATGAAACTGCTTTTCAAAAACAGCAATTTGTCACACATATTCTTATCACTAACAACCTTTCGCAGTTTCCCTTTGAGCAGTATTTATTTATTGGTTGCTTTGACATTTTATTTGATTTATCAGATGAGAAAGATAAATAAATCATAAATCACAAAAGCGAAATAAAAGGTAAAATTTGAAATATATAAAGTACATAAACAATGTTAAATCGATTATTGCAATTTTGAAAATAATTTTCATTTATCCTTTTACGCAATACAACTACAATTTTGTGTGATTTAGTATTAATTATTTCAATATATTACATAAAAAATATGATAATATATATACAATAAATAAATATGGTGTGTATATATATATATATATATGTATACACACACACACACACACACACACACACACACACACACACACACACACACACATATAGCTTTCTTCTATCATTATTTCAAAAACACAAAGTTATGTCAAAAACAAGAGATTATAAGCCAAAAATAAAGACGCACTAAAAATATGTTTTTTAAAGTTCCGACCTACACCTCGTTCCTATTCATTCTCCCCTGTGCCACATATTTATATACGTTTTCATACGTGATTTCATAGAATATTCATCTCTACGCTACATAAATCTGCAGAATAGCAGACAAGGCGTCCCAGGAGACAAGCGCGTCCGATTCGTCGTGCGTCAATATAAATCGACATTAAACTTAAAAAAAGTATAAGTATTTTTATTGTGTTGCACATTTCTGTCTATTACCATAAAACAATTCTCAAAAGAACTACTGATACTATTCTTAAGAATTATACATATATATATCGTGTTTTAATAAATGAGCAAATATTTTTTAAAAGAACAAATAATATCGCAAAGAACAAAATGAGCAAATATTTTTTATAAAAATAATTTATAAAACTGCTTTTCAAAAACAGCAATTTATCATCCGATGTATTAAATTTAATCTACGCATAGCCAGAGTAAAAAAATTAAATTTAAATTATACACACAGAAAAAAGATTAGCCAACGCAGCTAAAATATAGCTGTGGCAGTTAAAATGTGTCCTTGTAATAAGAACGACTAATGTTGTTACTGCTAAAGCTTAATTAATTAATTAATTTATTTATTAGTTGCTAAAATTTAGATGCTGCAGCGAAAAATATTCTCTGCTAGAGTAAAATGGCAACCGGCAGCGTCCTAGAAATAATTGCGAATGGAATGTTCGGTTACGCGGCTAAGATAGTGAGGAATAGCTGCCACTTATTTAGCTACTCATATTAAATATACGCTTTTAATTTTATCTAATAAAGTTGGACGTCGCGCGCGGCAACAAATGTATTTTATCTTCAATAATCAACTTTTAGCAGTAACAGCAAAGTTTGAACTAGCAACTGATATTTAACTGATATTACTAAATCCTTAATTCTTTTAATGTGTAGATTTTTTCATGATTATCTGAAATTGTTATCAAACTTACAAAATATTTTTTACATAACCAATTGTATATTTATTCTTTACATTTCAAAATGTCAACATCGTTACATCTCCTTTGAGCATTTAATGTTGCGACCTTGACTTCCGGTGCGCTTCATCATGCCCACGCAATCTATGGAAAGGGCAATTCCGGACAGATTAACATGAGACAAGCTATCGCTGCACATAGACAAGAACCAGTAAGTCTATGTAGTAAACTGATGTTCTGGCTCTCGTATCGATTATGGCACGAAGGATTGTGAGGCGTTCAACTAGTTGTTACCCCATTGAGGAAGATCTAAATACCATCCATGCTTGCAAATCTACTTACTCCCGAGCAAGCCATACATATGCGCATTTTCTCGGAAGATTGATGTCTCCTTTTATGTATCTACTTTGATATAAGTGCAAAAATAATTAAATTAATTAAGCAATTAATTGACCAAGAATTCAAGCAGACGTTATCGTTACATATCATAATATGTAAATAAATTAAAAAGATTAATTAAATTAATATTTATTTTAAAATTAATATTTTCTATTTATAGAAAATATTAGTCTTTGGATAATTAATAATAAATTCATAATTTGTTGTTATCACGCAAAATATTCATTTTAATCAAAAAATAAAATAATATTATAATAATCTTCTCTATTCTGTTTCAATCAATATTTAGTTTTAGTTTGTAGGTTTAAAAATTTAATAACAGTTGATAAAGTAATACATACTTATTATAATATTATTGTTGTTTAAAATATTCATAAAATAAAATGAATTTGTAAGTAAAATAAATAGTATAATTACTAAATTAAGTATTATAGCTCGGTTGAAATAAATCTATACAATCAATTAATACCTATTCGAGCAAACCCTGGGTGGTAATGTGAACATAATTTATTCAAATAAACATATCAAATGCGCAAATGTTTCGATCCTGATTTGGATCCTTATCAATGCTCCAAAATTATTGACAATATGCAGTCATTTAAGGATAGTAATGTCGGATGAGACTTGACAATCTGTATGAACAGCTTTATAACATTGCGATGATCATTATACCAGGAAGTATGATGACATCTTGTTACATTACTATCCGTGGATGACTGCATATTGTCAATAATTTTAGAACATTGATAAGGATCCAAATCAAGATCAAAACATTTGCGCATTTGATACGTTTATTTGAATAAATTATATTCACATTACCACCCAGTGTTTGCTCGAATAGGCATTAATTGATTGTATAAAATAAATAGATTTTCTGACGACAGAATGTGGATAATACATTATGCTTATATTATGCAATCTAGTATTGTAAGAGCGTATTAATTATACTGGCGTATAATTAAAAATTACTACATTGCTTAATACATATGATTATAATAATGCTTTTATTATCGTTAATGTATTCGCGAATCACAAGCACAAATTGTAAAACAATTCTAATACAATATTATACATACGCCGTCTGAACTCAATATAAAAGATTATTCCGTACGAGTTTACTTTTTACCATTACATTATTCCATTTTTCTTTAAATAGCATAAATTAATATATTCAACAATAAATGGCAATATTTTTAAACGCAAATTGTGTGCATTGTTGATACTATGATTTTCAGAAAACATTTCATATTTGCTCCAAGATATAGCGAGTTTAAAAGAGAACAAACCGTTGAGGATCAGAAAGCAATTTACAATTACAATGCCTTTCTTAAATACTACAAAGCAATTCCACGAACCTTGTCGTTGTAGCTCTTTCGATCTTTTCAAATGCATGATTGCGCGATCTCGATCTGGGATATTTGAATTGCTTTTAAAGCAAGAAATGAAAATATTGCACTCAATTATCCGGATTTATATAGTATACAATATTTATATACTATCAATACTAAACTTTTTTTGTTGCATGTTATTTAATAAAATTCTTTCACTGAGAAAAAAATATAGTCAATTTTAATAAATATTTAGTTCAATACTGCCAACTAAATATTTACTTACAGTAAATAAATATTTGTTTAATAAAAAAAGATTGTTAAATCAAATTAACATTTCTTGTATCAAATAAATATATATCTTTATATTTAATAAATATATTTAGTTGGCATGTATTCAACTAAATATTTATTAAAATTGACTATATTTTTTTTCAGTGTATTAATGAATCTATAAATTATAACATAAATATGTTTTTGGATAAGTAGATGCATCTAAATTGATTTTTAAGAAAATAATGAACAGAATAAAAGATTATCATAGAGAAGTTTATTCAGATTTAGAAGCTGAACAGTTTATTCTTATATTTTATGAACTTTTAGAAGCTTCATTATTAAATAGTTAAGAATAAACAATGTTATTATTTATGAATCGAATATGAGAGATTATCTTTTAATACACGTATTAATATTAATATTAATGTTTCCGTGATCATTCATCGTGCCAAACTGATTAAACAATTTATAACTTTGTCTGACATGATGTAAATCCTTTCGTATTTAGAAAGGATCCTTGTTACATCTTCTTACATACAGGATAAAGCTTCCGTTTCTGTGTACGCTAAATGTATAAATACTCCCCCAAGTCGCAAACAATATACGAGAGGCTTCTCTTTTATTTATTGTGACTTTTTATCTCTTGGTACGTTTGGATTAAACTTTAAGTTAAGAATTTTTGAGAAAAGGGATATAATTATCATCTTAAATATAAATAAGTTTTTTAATAACCATCATTTAAAAACAACACATAAAAGTAAAATTTATTATAAAATGTTTTATTAATGATAATACATACTCGTATATATATATATATATATAGGTATATATACGTACATATAAAATTAGAATCTACAGTAACAGTGTTGCACCGTACCCTTGTACAAATGCCAAATTTTTTCACACTCAATTATTTTTTAACAGCATTATAACTCTATAATGTTATATTATGTTTATAATAATCTTGTGTACAATATATGTATATATACACTATATATATATATATAAAGTCTGTATAATTATATTTAATTCTTTGCATTTTGTTATAATTTGATATATATTTTTTAAATAAAATTTTTTTAGTTATATAAAAAAATACTTTGTTTAAGAAAGATTTAATAGAAAGTCATTATAATTATAATTATAATTTTTAAGTTTTCAATTCTAAATATATTTGTATTCATTATTATTAGTTTATGGTTATTAAATTAATTTATATCATTATATTATTTACATAAACTTATAAATGTATTACTTTACGATTGACAGATACAAAAGTCTTATTTTTTTAATTACATTTCTGTACTTAGAGGGCTAATTAAGTTCAAGCAATAACGGAGTGCGATCCAATTACCGTCGGATTAGCGTCCGGTTAGCTGGCAATGAGAAAACTTGTCTGCTTAGGACGATTACCGCTTAAGAGCCTTCAAATTATATTTACCTCGAGCTTCGTAATCCACGATTTACCCGTGAGTAAATTTCTAACGAGCTTCCAATCAGGATTTCATCTTATCGCGTCATCCTGCTTATTTTACCTGTTGCAATGCACGCGATTATGGATTTTAGAAATAAATACAAAGACAATAGTTCTCATCCGTCATTTGTGCATTGTAATTCTGCACTGACAATTTTAAACACGCAAGAAAAGTATAATTCATTGTAAAGCATTTTCATTTTACATAATGGATATAAATCCTTCTCTCTCTCTCTCTCTCTCTCTCTCTCTCTCTCTCTCTCTCGTGAGTACTTTTCATAAAAATATTTTGTATTTTTTTGTACCTTTTCCTTTGTACTTATAGAAGTTTTATTTTCTAAATTCAATTTCCAACAATCATTTCACCAAGAAAAATCGTCTTTCAAAATTGTTCAAGAAACAGCTCTAATATTTGTTATGTATTCTTGTCTGTTTTACGCCCTTATTTGTCACCCAGAAATGTTGAGCATTTGCCGTGCATCATAACAACACTTCACTTGTACTTCATCATACTGAGTTGAAATCTCCCTCATAGTATAACTATTTCGTTCTACGATCAGCTATCTTTCACTAATCTTTCTAATGCCTTTTGTGTGTAAATGTTTCATAACATCAGTACATCTAATTGTCAAGATATACATACATCATTGATAAAGTATTAAAGCTACAACTGTTAAAGTTCACTGATTTTAGTTTGAACTGATTGGATAATAAAATGCAAACTAAACACTACTTATTTTTATGGTTATAAATTAGAATATAAACCATGTCTTAAATTAAAACAAAGGTTTCTATCGCGAAAAAAGAAGATACAATATTTATTAATTTATTATATTTAAAATTATAAACTTTCCTGTTGAAAAAATACACATCAATAATTTTTAACGTATCTAAAAAATACACATTTTTTAAATAAAAGTTTTTCTGTAAATAATATTTAAATTAGAAACAGATTCGCTTAATGAATAAATCAACTAATTGTAAATACAAGAAGCGCCTATTATGGTCAAAGTTAGATATTAAAGTTTTTAGTTTACTCTTTTTTTACATAAATTAAAGTCTTTTTACGCAACCATTTTAAATATTAACTCGTCTTCTTTATTTTAAAGGTCAATATTATCTACAAGTTGATATAGTCCCGCAAAACAAGGTACTCGCTTTCTCCTCTTTCTTTTTGCTTGCATTTTCTTCATTAACACGCAACAGTCACGCGAGCAATCTTGCACATTGGCACATATTTAAATGAGAAGCAAGTGCACATATTGCGGTCAAATGTCAGAAGATAATATCATAAACAAACGTGATATAAAAGTACGAGATTTTTTAGATTTCAATTTATGTTGCAATTTATTTACGGGATGCTGATTGCTGGGACACTTGCAAAATTGATCAATGAAGCATTTCCACTATACGAACGTCGTGTTTGTCGAAGTTGGGATTGCGAGTGCTTGCCGCATATCTTGCATCGCGATGCGACTATTCGTAGACATAACGGAATGCTTGTTTCTTAAAGTTATAGCCTCTCGACGAGCGAAAAGTTGGCGCCGTGTTTTCTCGAGAAACGGTAGGAAGTAATGCACGATTATATCCAACAACCTGAACGCGAAGATTTAAATATGCAAAGCTGTTGCGTGTTGTGAAATACGTGAGAACTTTGAAATCGATAATGCGTCCTCCGCTTTTGTTTATCAAAATACCAGAGTCTCGCCACGGAAATTGCCTACTTTCTTGACGGTAATGTTACGATGATAACAATCTAGTTAAAATTGAAGCAAAATAATAATACAAATTATACATATAAAATGATATATTTATCAGTAATGTATATATTTATGCATCCTGAGAGTGTGGCTTGTTTAAGTACTCCTTTATGACACAAGAGCAAGAATATTTGTATACTTTATGTAAAGTATATGTGATATACTTGAAATATATTCCTGTTCATATAAAATACGTACATTTGATATACTGCACACGCACGTTATTATACAATTAAATTATTGCATTAATTATCTAATATTGTGTCATACAAAAATTATTTTATCGAACGTTCAAATAATATTAATTTTATAAAAAAGAAAAAATATGGCTTATTAAATTTTAATCATATCTTGTCTACACCTCTCAATTGCAATGCCTGCATTATATTGTCATTACATAAAATTCTGTTTCAGAATATTCCAAATAATACAAAAATGTATAATTCTTCATGTACCATGAAATTTTTTTTTTATATTTATTACAAAGGCATATCGTAATTATTACGTAATAACGGATTGTCTAATAAAATAATAGTATAGATATTTAAATAAAATATATAAAAAAATATCTTTATGCAATAATGATTTAATAAAAAATAATAATGGAAACGCGCTTTCTTTTATCTTCTATTATTTGCAGAAAAAATTAACTATTATTTTTATTTAACTTATTCTCATTTAAATTAATTAATTAAATGAAACAAAGTAGTTAGCCCAGATATCTCTTCTTTTTAATTTAATTTATAGCAGACTATATCAAACGCAACGGTTACTGTGTGCGTCAAAGTTTTCATTCTCTTCGCCTATTACAAATCTTTCTTTTTCGATCTTTATATCATCGTCATTCGATACAAGAAAACTAATGTTATATTCTCTTATATCTGTCCCAAGAAAAACATGCTTGCTTTTTCTTTTTCCTCTTTTCATGAGAGTGATTTATGAAATTTTCGTGTGGATTCTCCCAGGACCTACCTTTGTCACACTGTGAGATATTTATCTGACGGTTTACGTACCTTATAAGAATATATAAAATATCTAAAATTGTATGCTTTAATCTACCGAGATATTACGTAATCTTTAAATTGCCTTGCCGCAAGGAGATTCCATCTGTATTGCCATTAATAATCGTAGTACATTTGATCCTCTGTTACTGAAAAGAATGAATGAAGTTTGACGTGTACAAAACCAGATAAAGCACGATTTTTTGTACCTTTTCATACTGATCAAAATAAAAGTCTCTTAATCCGCGGCATAAAGTGACATACGCAGATGAAGAGATTGAAGCGATTTTAAAATCCGCTTACTGTCTCTCTTGCACGCTGTCCAACATAACATGCAATATAAAGCAGCAGATGTGTCATAATGTAATGAGAAAATAACACGTTTCATAGTTACGAATGTTTGTGTCCATAAATGTGACACGTGAAATATTTCGCGGACTTGTTAATAATTATTTAACAATTGTGGTCAGTACAATAGGACTTACGTGTTTAATAGTTCATTATGAAATGCATGTCATTGCAACAAACTGATAGAGTTGTATGCGAATTTGATCATTTATACTTTATACTTTCTACTCCGATTATTATTTTACATTATTAAATAATAAATTTTAATTTTTGAAGTAAAATAAGGGCTTAATAAATTTTATTAATTTATAATTTAAAATAAAATTAACTACCTGTTTAGTAAAGATCAAAAATACTAATTTGATACATAGTAAAATAAGTATATATATGTAAGATCTATGCAACGCAAAGTGTGAGCCTGAGTAGACTCAACAAGTACTATCATTTTTCCTTTGTCCCTCGAAGCTTGCTTAACTTCTTATATCTTGTACCGTTTGTCATGTTTTAAAATAAAAAATGAAATTAACTCTGATGTGCCATTTATTAACAATACATTTACTGAAATATAAAACTTATTATTATTAAATATACATCCGAAAATTGCCTTGAAAAACTTACTAAATTACAAAAAATTTATCTTGAAAAGAGTATGTAATATATGTATAATATATATAAAATTCGCTATCATGAACGCAAACATGTGATTAAATATTTTAGTATATAATAAAAAATCTGAAAAAAATTATATTTTTTATTTAAAATCATGTGAACTTCATTTAAAATCGTATAATAGAAAAATAAAATCTTTATTTATCGAAATTATTTAAATGCATAATTTACTCAGTTATTTCTGTAATCTTTAATTTTAAATAATTGGGCATTTAATTCAAAACTTCATAAAAAAAGATAAACATTCTTTTAATTTATAAAAAGTAATTGAAAGAGAAAGTGATACTCAGAATTATATATGTATGTAATGATCGCCGCGCATTAAAAAGGATTACAAATTAATTGTATAATTTGCAAATTTTGTAAATTTTATATTAAAATAATTAAAGCAATTTTTAATTTTACAAAACATGTTTTACATGTTTATTAATCTTACATAAAATAATGGAGATTACAGATTACAGCACAAGAACATTAGCGAACAAGTAGTACAAACGTACATATGTCAGACATACTGATTACGCAGCATCCAAAACTAATTATTATTGCTTGACACGTAATTTTATATAACTGACAGTAACTTTTGCATAAGGAAAAATGATTAATTAATATCTTAATTATCACTGACGTTTCGCAATAAAAATTAACTCTGTTGTGCTTTTATTGAAAATATAATTTACTGAAATATAAATCTCATCATTATTAAATTTTAAAAACCTACCCGAAAATTACCTTGAAAGTTTTCATCGAGTATGATGGGCGTTGTCCGCAACGGAAAAATTTTAATTAACTGCCCGTCTTTGCAGTCAGACCGTGATTAGCATCTTCTGTACTTTTAAACAGATTAATTATCTTATACGAATCTATTCAATTTTTTAACTGTGTCCAATTTGCAACATAACTCACGATTACTGCGTTACAAATTTATACCCGCGTGACAACAACATGGCAGTATTGTAATATGTTCACAAACAAATGGAAACAATTAACAAATATAAAAGGAAAATCAGCAAGAAGGAAAGTAATATTTCGAGAATTTTTATTATCTTGCCTCATAATTTGCTTTAACGGAATTTTAATTTAATATCTTGTTACAAATGTATGTAGTATTCAAGATTAAACACATGTGGATGAAAATTTTCGCTGAAAAAAGATTAATCGTAAATTGAATCAGAAGTAGATAGAAATAATAATTTCAACCTTACAAAGCACAATATATAAAGCTGATAAAATCTGGCATATTCGCACAAAGAAATAGAGCTTTCAGTTGCAAAAAGATACGTCATATTAGCATCGACAAAGTATTTGCCGTCATCGCGAATAACTCAATACATTTATGCAGTACAACATAAAATCGCTATTTGGGTAAGTCTAGCTATTCGGATAAAAATTGACAAATCTAAACTATGAACGCGCCAGCTGTAATATGTAATGTTTACTCAAAATAAGCGGATACCGCGATATATTCAAGCAATATAAATGGATTTAACTTTGACATTTATTGATATTTTGCATTCTGCCGTTCTGCGGTTAAATGTGATATATCTATAGAAGATTAATCTCTTGGGCACGCATGTGGAAATAGCAATTTACAAATTTGCCTGTTGGTAAAAAATTTTTTTTTTCGTTTTTTGTAATTTAATTAAACTCAAATTCGCTATACGAAAATTAGATTAAAGGATACATGGAAATCAACGCTAATCCGTGGGTATAGGATAGATGTAATTATTGTATAGTTCTTATAACAAACTTTCCCTACACCTTCATGTCGATTTGAGCGGCGAATAATACAAATGATATTTTTTAAAATGAAAGACACTTTAATTTATTGTTCAATTTTCAAATATGTATTCAATTGTTCAATTATATAAATAGAATGTGTTAGTAAGTCAATTCAGCTATTATGGCGACACCTTGTGTTACATATTATATGTCTTGGTTTCCCTTCTACTATTTACCTGTGGCGACATCTTCAATGTCCTAGTCCCTTTTCTATACAAACAGTTAGTCTTACCTGTACCACCGTGTCGCTTGGTTATGTCAATAAAGCTTATGTGTAACAACTACATATAACGGTAGAATTCACTCTGCAGTCCCTGCTAATATTCCTACAGGTTATGGGCCCAGGGCGATAACTTTAATGCCAAAAAGGCTGAAAACGTGAGTCTACCGAAAACGTTCGAAGAGATCGTTAAAGTCACGCGACGGATTCGTAAAACTCGTGAGTGCCATACTTTCTCTAACCTATAGAAAACTGTCGCGAAAAATGAATCAATTAAATATAAGAATCCAACCCTTGGATAAAGACAATTACGACACATGGAAAGTACAGGTAAAAGCGCTCCTAGTAAAGGGCGATACCTGGGGATACGTCTCGGGCGAAATAGAAAGGCCAACCCAGGACCAAGCAGCCATTTCAAGTTGGAAGAATAACGACGCAAAGGCCATGTCGGACTTGATCCTATCTATTTCTCCAGCCGAGTTAAAATATGTTAAAACATGTGAGTCTTCAAGAGACATATGGAAAAAATTGCAATCGATTCACGAATCACAAGGACCAGCGCGAAAAGCAATGCTACTGAAAAACTTAATCCACGTAAGGATGAAGGATGAAGACGATATGCGCACGCATCTAGCAGATTTCTCGGACATCGTAGATAAGTTAGAAGACTTAGAATTGAAGATAAATCCGGAACTAGTTACAATTCTTATGCTATATAGCGTACCGGAAAACTACAGACATTTGTTAAAATTACTAAAAATAATCAAATGTCACAATAAAAGACAAATCGTGCTCTTCGATAAAATATTTAACCTAATAAACAGTTTCTTGTAAAAAAATTACAATCCCGAATTGTCAATTAAATATATTGTATTAAAATTTTCTTATTCCATAATATTATATAATACAGCACTTTCTTTACACAAATTGAGTATGAAACAAGAATTAATAAATTAAAGAATCTATTTGCAACATTACAAAGATTTGGAATAAAAGGCATACGACGCAAATATTCGACATACGTTTGGATATTACAGGCATAAATTATAAATTTTGTACGGAAATTTCAGCGGAACTTTCGTTAAAGACTAAATAATGTAACATACAATCTCGGTCAGTGATAAATACTAGAAGCAACTTCATTATCCCTGAAATTCAACTATAATTAATAAAACATTGCATCAACATCTAAAATATAAAACTCATTATATTAAAAGAAAAGATGTATTACATTTAATTAGAATATTAAAATTCGAGTAATGTAACTATTGTAACTAATGAAGAAAAACATGTGAATTTAATTATAATTCTTCTAAAAAAGATATATTTAATTAAATGATACAGTCTAGAATATCTTGAAAATATTACGTATATTGCATAAATAATCGCGAAATCTATGATTATTTTGATTCGTTAATTTTGCCAATGATAAGATAATAAAATGACGTAATCAAATGATAGGATCGTATATGAAAAAGACAAGTTACTCATCGAATAATTTAACGTGCAGTAATTTGTTTTGTCGCCAGATTATATAAGTATAATATACATAACAAAAAAAATTCATACGAGTACAGTTAATACCTACATATTTTGCTTATATCCATCAATGACATACATATAAGACACATTAATTTTAGATTACAAAGAATATAAAAAATATTAATAAACTCACTTCTAAAATCTCGTTACAAATATTAAAATAATTTTAATAACGAAAACATAACAGGCGATTGATACTAAGCACGTATTAAATCAATATTTATAAACAAATTAATTACTAGATAACATGAAAATAAAAAATGTAGTATAATAATTTGTTTCATGAATAATAACTGCATACAATATTAATAATTTACATACCAGAGACATAATATATACAGTATAAATATTATTTGTAATATATGAAATAATTTTAATATTCCCTATTTGCCGCTGCCAGATTTAATCTCTGCCATTGGATTACATATTATCAATTTCGATATTCAAGATACAAGTAGAAATTAATTTGTGTCGCAGATATCTTTCGATCAGAAAGTTTTTGTTTAAGCTATTTGTACATACGAATTGAAAACTAAGAAGAATATAAAAATTTGAAAAAAAATTATAAATTAAAAAAAAAGTATTTTTTATAATTAAAACAGATAACTAATTTTTGTATTTCTTTAATTATTTTTTAATTTAAATCTTTAAAATTTGCGCTTAAATAGACCATTTTTAACCAGATATATACAAAATTAAATAGAAACGTGCTTATTTTTTCACTCATATATATGTATATATATATATATATATGTATACATGTACATAATAATATCGATTTAATTAATACAGGGGAAAGCTTTTATATCAATATTTTAAAACATATTTTTTAAATTTTATTTTTTATGTATTTTAGCAGAGTTAATTATATTTATTCTAATTAGAAATAAGGTATATATGCATAAGGATGAAGCAATAAAAAAATTGGAATATATTTCTGCTTCAAGTAATCATTTAAATCAGAGCTGGGATTTACTTGCACATTTCGGCCGATTTTCAGCTTGGTTCCTGCCCCTTAACTTTACCAACCCGCGCGCAGCCTAAATGCTGATCGTCAGGAACCAAGCTGAAAATCGGCCAAAATGTACGACTATAAATCCCAGCTCTGACTTAAATTATTGTAATGCTAGTTAGATTTTTGTCTGCAAAATTGCTAAAAACAACGAAAATAGGTTTACATATTATTGTTAAATACCTGTTGAAATGTTGTATAAATTCACGCGTGTGTACATGTAATTGTGACATTCTCGTTCTCATGACATATTGTTTCGATTTTCTCCACAATTTCGAAAACCACGAAAGTGAACCTCTTAAAGTGAACAAGATTTCAAAATATCATTTTCGTTTCGAAAAGTTTAATCGGATGACAGAGCATTATAATGCGCTTAGAAATGCAAGTCTATTTTCATGCCATTGTTCGAAATACGCAAATCTGCGGTTGAGCATTCCAGAACATACCAAATGAAGTATTCAAATAATCAGTGAGAGAGAGAGAGAGAGAGAGAGAGAGAGAGAGAGAGAGAGAGAGAGAGAGAGATTAAAATCTAAAACTAAATATACATATTGCGAACTATTATACTGTATCGATAGAGAGACAGAGAGAAATAGAGAAAGAGAAAAGAAAGAGAGAGAGGGAGAGAAAGCGAGATCAAATATGTAGTTTTTGACTTGAAATTGAAATGTGTCGGTATTCACGCCCATTATCATTCCTACTCCTCACATCATTGCTGTTTTGTTGTAGCGCGCGATGCTCGGTCTCATGGACGACATTAGTTCGAAATCGTTACAAGTTTTTGATTTGTGTCTTTTACTATGTTTAAAAGTATTCTGTTACTAATATTATAAGATATTATTATTTATAATATATTTAATTATAAAAATATGAATAACAGAATATTTTAAACATAGTGAAAAATACAAGTCAAAAATTTTAACGATTTCGAACTAGTGTCTCTAAGATCGAGCTTCGTATGCTACAACAAAACAGCAATGAAGTAAGGAGTAGGAACCGTAATACCGATACATTTCGATTTCAAGCCAAAACACCGACCTTGGACTGATCTGGATAGATAATCAATGTCGATATCCTATGAAATTAAATTGTTTAGTTTACTATAATTTATAGTTATAAAGATAAAAAGACAAATGCACACGAAAACATATCCATACTCTTAATTCTTCATCTGCTTTCAAAGCATAGAAAGACGTTATTATAATTTCACTACTTATAAAACTTATAAAAATATATTTAACGTAATTGACTATTCAACTAATCACAATTTTAATTAGGCTTAACGCGTATATCCTGATGAGAATAACTAATTCTTTCACGAGAAGGAGTTTCGAAAATTGAGTCTATAATTCGCTATTTCCTTGCATTCCTTTCCTTATTCTTATCGTTCCCTAAGCTGTAATCTCTTTGGTAACTTACTCTCAAAACTCATTCAACCGTCTTTCCGTGTTTCTCATTTTCTATACAAATACAATGAAAAAAAGATATATATAGTACGATTATTATTAACTTCCTTGTCAAATCACATGCACCTAATAAGAATTGTTAATTGAATTATGTCTTATAATTATGTCTTATAATTCAATGTTAATTGAATTATGTCTTATACTTTATTTTAAATAGATTATTTATGGCAATAATTTAGATACAGATAAGAAAGAAAAAACAAAGAAGAAGCAAGGATAAAGAAATAAAAATGCAATTACAAAAAAGATAAGAGCATATTAGCAATTAATAAATTTTGTAAAAATACTAAAAAACTAAATAAAATTTTATAGATTCGAGTATGATATTTATATGTAAGTATTATAATGATATTTACTGTTTTGTATAGTTATTTTATAAGATTGCAAAATAAAGAGATATTAATGGATCATAAACCTTGATTTCTCATTTGAATTACGATCAAACTGAAAATAATATTTGCTAATTTATCCTCATGAATATTAAAATTTGCAAATTTCATTAGCGTTTCGGTTGATTACAGTTTGACATTGTTTTAATAAATTTATTTTACAAATAACGAATTAGTTAATTGAAAGAATTAATCATTAAAAAATGTCATAACAAATAGTGAAAAAAATTCTATACAAAATCTTTTACATTAAGAGATCAATATAATATACTATATATAGGAGCTGTCTCACATAACTGTCACGATTTTTCCGGCACTTTCAATGATCTAACAAAAATTGTTTTGAATAAAAGCTAGTAGGTTTTCCGCTGCAAATTGCAATATTAAGAATTTGAAAAAAATTTTTTTTTAGATGAAAAGTTGAGCTTACCTTATTTTTTTTAATGGCGCTACGTGTTTTTGACTTCATAATATTGTATCTGATGTCAAGATGAATTCAATTACCTGCTATACTATAATCTTTAGATGACCTTAAATTTAGATGTGGAGGATCAATGAACTTGACTTTTTACCTAAAAAAGATTTTTTTGCAAATTTTTAACATTGCAATGTGTAGCCGATTGAAAACTAATTTTATTCCAAACAATATTTTTGTCAGATCATCAGAAGTGCAGGAAAAATAGTGATCACAGTTACGTGGGACACCCTGTATATTATGAAGCACATACCTACATACAATATATTATACAGGCTGAATCATTTTAAGGGACACATTGATTTTTCTACAAAACCAAGGTTTGTATCGAAAAATGTTTTACATAAAAGATAATTTATCTCATTATTCTGTTCATAAAAATGTTAAAATACAATTATCAAAAAATTAATGATTTATGAGATATTTAATATTATACGTTAATATGTGCACCAAAATAAAATATAAAATGTCTTGTAAACTATTGATTTCTTTTTATCTTTATCTTAATACTTTTATATGCAGAACATAATTACAGGAATTATATTATGTAAAAGAAATCATATATATATATATAATTCAATGTTCAGTGCGCTAGAGCATTTTTATTTTTTTTGTTTGTTCGTTGGCAGTCATGCCTAGCGGCAGTGGCATAGCGAGAAAAATGTTTCGGGAGGGGCTGTAGAAATCAGTTTTTTAAAATATTCTTTTTTATATTAGTGACACATTTAGTAAGATAATGTCGCGTCAGATGCTTCGCTGACTCTGCATATAAATTGTCATAATTTTTTTACTATTACATTTAAAGATCTAAAACTTTCCAGAAAACTTCTTCAAATATTCAACTACAATGTAGCATTAATGAAAATTTTTAATTTGAAAATTCGTAACACAACTTTAACGTTTGAAAAAGAAATCACTAAACTCGACAAAATATTATTAAAAATCCGCCATTTTGTTGTAAAGTGCTTCGAAAATTTCGGAATAACTCTACAAGTCGCAGAATACGTCAAAGATTATTGTGTAAAAATTTGAATAATAAATATTAATATCCGACTGAGATTTCGCGAGTTGAAGAGCTACCGTTCTCCCAACGCCACTTTTTGCGTTTGTACTAACAGCAACATTTTTCTTCCGTGTAATTTATCGAATTTTTATTTACGTGCTAAATACAAAGGAAAATCAACAAATATATTTTTAATACATAATAAATGATATTTTTGCTAACTAAATTAAATATGAGAACTATCTCAATAAGATTTAATTTCCTCTCTCAAAACAAATTGATATTTACGGCTCAACAATTTTTTACACATTCTTATTAAATTATTAAAATTATCCAGAATTTCGGGGGGGGGACTAGAGCATTTTTATTTTTTTTGTTTGTGCGTTGGCAGTCACGCCTAGCATCTCTCCCACCGGTGGACAGCGCCGGAAGTCAGTTGTTTTCTTTTCCTCCACGCGAGCGCATATCGAGTGATACGGATTTTTTATAAATGTAACCGAACATTTTATTTTGAGTCAAATACAGCAAAAATTGATTAAGAACATTGATATTAGTCATCTTATTTCTATACAGTCCACTTTCACGAACAATTCCATTTAAAAAAGTAAAAGTAACCTCCATATGACCTTGACACATACACCCAAGGTTAAACCAATGGCACCATTTTATGCTCCCCTTGAAGTCATAAAACTTTTGTATGAAATATTTTTCGATACAAGCTTTGATTTTCAAGAAAAATCAATCGCTTAAAATGACCTATCCTGTATATAAAAATCAGTGTATGTGTGTGTATTTTAGTTAAATATAAGACTCCTGTGTTCCTCGGAAAGAGCTAATGTAATAAATTATAATTTTAATTTGAAATTGCTTATAATTTTAACTTTAAAAATAAAGTATTTTAAATATTACGTCAAAATAACGGTGTCAAATGTTTGCTGTATTAAATATTTGAGAAGATATGAAAAAGTTATTCATCGTTAAAATACTATTTCTCAACAAGTCATGATTACAGTAATATTTGCAGATCACACAAATCGCAAGCGTGATTACACAATCAAATAATTAAAATAAAACGATTGTCCATAAGGGAATATCGTAGCACATGCACATTGCATAAGAATTAATTGAATAATAAAACGTTTAAATAAATTATAAGTTTTTGTAGTAATTAATCTTCTGACTTAATTAGATTAGCTGAAAAAAATATCGCAAGAGATTACATTATACAAAACTTGCTTTCTCGATTTCTGCACACTTAGGCATACCCCTTGCTTGAGTCAATTATATACACAATCACTGTCAATCTAAACTCGTGAAATGGCCTCTAGTTAGAGACTATGTATTTTCAACAACATACATGTGTCTAAGTAAATCATAAAACTATCAAACTAATTATGCCACCAACAATTAGAAACTAACTTTTGTCCAGCATATATTGTAGAATACAAATATCATAATAATATTTTATTTATTCCTTTTTGGATAATTTTATTAGCTATACTAAATAAGAGTAAAATTTATTCAAATATATAAAAGGACATTGCATTTCTCTTATCTCTTCAATAGTGGTAAAGATGCATTTAATAAAATCAATCATTACATAATCACGATGTAAATAAAGGCATGCTAATTTACTTTCAAATATTTTTCTTTCTCAAAGAATCGGACATCAAAGAATCTTGTCGCTTCGAATAGTAAAACTGGAATGTTCCGTGTGTTTAAAAGAATTCTCACAAACTTTCAGACAGGAACTTCACCAAGTAAAAATTTTCTAAAATATCGTGGCTTGTATATATGAGACTAGCGAAAGAATAAGTTTATTCACCAATATTTTCAAATCGATAAAAACATGAGAAATATGGTAGTTCGCTGGAACGGACAAGTATGAACGAATTTAAAAGTTGCTCTACGTCCCCGGACACGCTCCCACTCGACAGAAACTTTAGCGTTTATACCGCTCATGTCCCGTAGAGTCCGATAAATATAATACAATGTTCATCCCCTTGGAGCACATCAGCTTATTATAGCGAATGACTCCGTTCCGCGCTAACGAGCCACGGCAGCAAAGTTGGTACAGTGACGTGAAGTATTCTTCATCGGCGTTAGTATAAGCCGCATTTGAAGCGGCCGCGCGGGAATAGGTATCGCAGTCGTAAAGCATCGGGAATTAAGACTGTCTCTTTCTCTGTGCGAGATTATAACCCATTCTCGGAACGAAGTCGCATCCCGACTGACATTTCTCATAATTGCTTTCAATCACCCTTCACCTACCCCCTACTCGTGTCGTATAGAAAATAGAATTGGCCGGCATGCATCTTACAATTCAGCACTCATTCCGCATATTTGTTTTCTTCTTCTGTACAAATGAAGGAATCGTGATTCTGCGGAAAACTAATGTTTTATCTGCGTTTTCTTGCAACAAACATGAGAGACGAGCAATTTTTAAAGTAGCTTCTCGTAATTTTTGGCATTAAATTGGATTTATGAATTTTGTATATATAAATATATTTCAAATATTAATAATTAAAAAGTATAGATAATAAATATATTGCAGATTATTAGATAAAAATATAAGCTTCAAACAAACAAATCTTAGAGATTAATTTAAAAAATGCTTTCTGCAAATAAATATTTTTCTTGTGAAATAAAAGCAAATCTCTAAAAAAAATACAAATATCAAAAATGTGTTATTATTTTTTGCCATTCAAAAGTTTTATGTTAATTAAAAAAGAGCATTAAAATAGTTACACCAACTCGAAAGACAGAAAATAATATGTCAATATAAGTAAGAAATCAAAGAACAGAAAATAAATATCAGATATTAAACAAAAATGTTTAATATATTAATCTTGTTGTATATATTACATTTTTAATCAATATCAGTCCAAAGCATCTACTTTTTTCTATTAATTTTTTTATATTTAAAATATTATTAACAAAAACTAATAAAAATATCTGAGTGGCAGTTCTTTTTTGAGGATATATATTTAATAGATTTCTTTTTTCTAATTTAATATTTAATATATTTAATAGTTATTAATATTTTTTAATTAAAGTTTTTTAATTAAAGTATGGTTAGATTAAAGATTATCAACAAATAATATTTATTTATAGAAATAAGAAATTAAAAGATTTCTACTTATCAAAACAAAATACAGACAATGTAGACTATGTGAATGTTGATGAGATTACTGCGCGATAAAAGAAGCGCAATATTTCACAATATACAAACCATATTTTAATTTATGTTACTTGACTCAATCAAGTTCTCAAACATTTCAATTTAATTTTGAATTATCCTTAAAAATATTAATAAATTAGAGTCTCTCTCTTGTTTTAGAACACACGAAAGGTGGGCCATTTTCAAGTTGCCAAGTTCAAAAGTTGCATTATATACTTCCCAATTAAATAGCAAGGAGACGTCAAATGTTTTCATAACATCTTAATGACGTTTTTAACATCAATGAGACATTAAAACGTCATCTTGCTACTTGGATCGTAGTAGTTCAATTGTTAAAAAGTGAAAACGATATAGAACGACATAGAAGGCAAAGTAATTAATCTATAATTTATTTACAGAATTTAACGTTTAAATTTGCTTTGAAGAGCGAGATTTAAATTCACTGGGTGCATTTAATACTACAACCGTTTACTGAGCTCAGAGAGCTCTTGCATCTGATTAGCATATTCCGTTAGATCCAAAAATATACGCCAAATGCAAAAGCTCACTGAGTGCTCAAGTATATTGTAGTATTGAACGCATCCATTGTTATCCATTGTTATAAAGAATAGCTCGAAATTGAATCGAAACGTCCGAACATGATTGATCCAAGTAATGTTAATTATAGAGTATGTTTTACATTGCGCTCTATTCATTATAGGCTATACTTTTATTAGATCTTATAGTCTATTTTATTTATAGAAAAAAAGATAACTTGGATTAATCTTATCAATGTGCGACAGAATTATTTTTAAAGATCAAGAAATTGTAAGACATTTTTTTATTATTTTTATTTTTAATTATATATAGGAAACAAAATGTTTATCGTAGCGCTATAAACTTCAAAATTCGAGCAGCTATAACTTACAAAATTTAAATTTCAAAAACAAGTTTCGGAGCTTAAAATCTTCATTTTCGAAAGGTTATTATATTTTTTAAGTTCCTGTGAGTTTAGTAACTTTTACTCACAAAATCTTTTCTTTGTAATGTTCTGAAGAACATTTTTATTAATGAGTTATTGCAGATTAAATAAAAGGGATATTTTAAATTTTGATCGTTCATAACTGCAATTCAAAGAACAGATTCTGAAACTTTACTGTATCGAATAATTAATTGCAAAATTTGTTCAGGCCCACCCTATATATATGATAGATATAAGAAAATCATGTTAGGTCGAACTAAATTGATTTCGTGTTACTATTATAATATTACGATATGAATTAAATAAACATTATCCTATCAGTTATTAAAAGAAAACTAACTCAACATTATAAAAAATAGTCAATATTATCATAAATCGAAAAGAATGATTTTTTAAAGATTATAAGACAAAAATGATATTTGTTAAGAATATATTCTTCTTGCTTATATTATTTAATTAATCAATAATTTTCTATGAAGTTAAGAAACAGATTTCCTTCTTTTTGGAAAATTTAATTTTTAAAGTTACGTCACTTTTAAAGTAAGAAAGCAATATATTGTTATCACATATTATATTTTTACCACACATTAATATTTACTAAAATACATAATAAAGAAACTTACGCGCTTTGAGCTTTTATTATGCGTATCTTTCAAGTAAAACACTCAAACTCTTTAACTCATGTAATAATTTCATTATTAATATAATGCTTCGAAATTTACGTTTTTTCACGTTGCATGACATGTGTTAATAAATCATAATTAAATCATAAAGTTCACATCAATATGAAATAAACATAATGCTTTCAGTCAGTTAAAAAAATGGAAATCTGTTTCTCTCATATAAGACTACATATTATATTGGAAGCCTGTTGCTTCTATGATATAATCGAACATTGACACGGAACTCGACCCATGTCTGCAAGCTAAACGACTGATGTTGGATTAAATTTGCACAAAGTTAAGAAGATAATAGATTCTTGTTACAATAAAGTATAGTTTGTACATACGTATAACTTGAAAACAAAAGACTGCAATTTATTCTACTCCGCAAAAATAACATAACTCAAATAGTACTTATAATAATATCAATGATTTCTATGAGCCAATACGAACGATTACCTTAGCTAAAGCAATGTTATGATATTTTTATCTATTCGTAGAAAGATATAAAAAATATTTAAAAAATTGAGATTTTTACAGTAGAAAAGATGCTTAAACATTTTCCCTATAAAGGCCTTAAGCAAACCTAAGCATTAAAATATTGTGCTAGAAGACTATAGTTATATTTCCACTTGTGTAAGTTTCAAAAGTTGTTCTGATTAAATCATTTGCATATAGATAAGTAATAATCTACCTTACACTATTTTATTTTTTATTAATCTTATTATTTTTCTTCTCCGATTTTCTTCGAAAGAGTTAATTTACATAGTAGGTAATTAACTTTTCGTGATAGTTTTCTGTCTTAATAAGTTTTCTGTACATTTTATGAAATTTATTATGTAGTAGCCAATAAAATAACACAACGGAACAAAATTCAATCTACGAAAAGTAACGAAATTAAGAATCTTCTAAGAAAGTTAATATTAAATCCATCAACTATATAAGAATATTTCACTTGATTGTATTTTACGAAAAATTTACTCTATTAGAATTTATTCAACATATGAAAATCTTTATCTCTGTAATATAGATTCTAAATTAATTCTGTTTAACGGAAATCAAAATCTGAAGGTTTTCGTAACTCAGAAAATATAATTTCTTTTAATAAGAATAATTGCAGTTAAGCATAAGCATATATAATTTAAAATTTTCTACGTATTTGTAATACCAAAAAAAATAAACTTTTATTTGAAATAATTTTTATTTGAACAATTTCTGTTTTTTTTTAGAAAGACATTTTTATCAATTTTATCTGTTTTTTCTAAAATATAAATTTTATCGATTTCATATGTGTTATTAAACTGCTGTAATAGAAAGCACAATTTTTATATTTTTCTTCTCGGACTTTTTAAGCACAATAAATTGAAGATCAAAATTTATGAAATAAAAATTATAAAAGAGATAAACAGATACGCTAGTAATTCATTAATTTTAGCCATATTTTTTTTTAGGAACAATAATATCACTTAAGAAATATGCCCGTAAAATAAAAAATTAAAACCACTCACCTTTCAGAAATAAGATTGGAAGCGTTAAAAGATACGGTGATGTATGAGATCTCAGAAGAATAAGCTTGACAACCAAAGTTTGGTAATCCTCAGAATCCTAAGATGAGACCTGCTCGGTGTGGCGAATACCAGTCAACTGACTGAAACTAAAGCTCCGCGTGCTTGAAGTTACACGTAACGCCAGCAGCGCGGTGACGTCACGGGGCACAGAGACCAATCAGAGGACTGAGCTTGCGCCCCAAACAGGAGTAGAACGGCCCCCACCGATCGGTTCAAGGGGAGCACCTGGACATGAACGGCGATTCGAACGATGATCGCCTGTTCTCCTTTTCTGCGCGTGATCCCCCTCCCACCTCTTTGCTCACTTCCTCAACCGCATACTTCGCCTACGTGAAAAATATTCAACCGTGATGTCGATGACGTGCCCTCGCTGGTGAATGGGCAGGTGATATAAAACCGACCGCCGTTATTAAACGGATGGCACGATATCGTGTTCGAGATATGACGAGTTTACTTACTTCGCTGACCAACCCTGACCTCGTAGTTTACGCTTCAATTAATGATCATCACCTAACTTGTCTTCGAAAAAAATATGGTTCAATCACTCGTTATTCTTTTGCAGTTTAAACGAACGTGAAATAAAGATACATTTTGTGTTTTAATCTTATATAATAAATTTCAATTAATATATATAATTAAAACAATCGATTTATAAAAACATAATTCTACCTGGGAAAAAATGTTATATATATGGACATGTTTTATATATAATTATATATAATTATATATAATTTTGTATAATTATATGTAAATATATATGAAACATTTTTTCTCGAGTATACTTGTATACTATCATATAAATTATTTGTCTTTTATAAGCCTTTCGGGCAAAAAAAAAGGATAAAGTAACATTTTCCATCTTTTTTGAAAGGGTACCTTCAATATTAGCAACAGGAGAATTTTTTTGATCAGGAAGAGCTTATAAATTCTGATTTCCAATTCTTTGCAAATTTATACTTTTAGAAATAAGAATAAGTACTTAAATACAGTATTATCTCTTTCTTCTGCTTATGCTTACAGCAATTTAAAAATATATCGAAAAGCAGTAGGCATAAAATATAAGAAGACATCGTATAAAACGGAGCATAAAAATATGAGAAAACATATTTAGGATTATACATATAATTTCACATTTCAATTTAATTAAAATTGAGAGAATAGATGTTATCATTAGGTAGTATCTACCAAAAATAAAAAATCCCGTTTGAAACACTGTTTTAAATAAAAACATACATTTAAAAAAATCCCTTTTTAAGCACCTACAATATACCCCATAAAATTGAAAAAAGTGCTCTAAAAATGGAAAATATGCTCTTGAAGAATAACCTCTCATTTAAAAACATTTTTTTAATACAATTTTTTAAAAACAGTTTTTGTATAATTGAGCGATAATTATATTGATTAATTTTACGCTTTTTTAATATTAAAATTAAATTACATATAATGATAAAATAAAATAATTTTAATAAAGATTGTTTATTTCATATCTTTATTTTTATATTTATGAATTAGTCTCATGGTGTTTAAAAACAAAAAAATTAAATTAAATAAATACATATACATTTAAAATTAGGCTAAAAATTTAAAATGCTTAAATGTTCTAATTTATATTTTAATTACAATAAATGATAAAAATTTTTTTTAAACAAAAAGTTTGGCCCGTTTGACAGTAAAACATTCTTTATGCGTTGAAAAACTTAATCAACAAAACTTACTAGATTAGGGTTAATTAAAATATCAATATTTCCTGAATGTTATAATTGTCTATTCGTATAAGATTTTTCTAATAAAGAAAATTGCTTTCAAAATAACAAATTATTATTTTTTTTGTGATAATATTGACAATTTTTTTCTTGATAATCGCTGCCTTTCTATTTGTGCTGCAGCATTTTTATTAATAAATTTTACTTGTTAAACACATTTTGTTTTAAGTATTTCTGTTTATTATTATATAGTAGAAAAAACTAATTGCGTAAACATAAATTACAATGTGAAATAAAAGAATAATTGAAATGTGTAAATATTATGTATGGGAGAAATATGCAAAAATATAAATTTATGGGTGTTGTATGCAAAAATATGCCATAACATGTACTAGTAGAGCTTAAAACGCATAATTTCTTATTAAACAAATTTATATCTATTTAATTTCTCTATTAATCAAATAAAAAAATATGCAAAAAATTTGGATGTTTAGTTATTGAAAGAAATATATCTTAGCATATTTTGGTTAATAATTATATTTTGACTAATAATTATAAACAAAAAATTTTTTATGAAGTATTATGCACGTATGAATAAAATATGCAAAAATATTTACTTATGAGTGAAATATGTAAAAATATGTACTTAGTGAATGAAATATGTAAAAATGCTGTAATATATAAGGCTCAAAATGTATAATTTCTTATAGAACAAATTTATGTCTAATAATTAAATTTTTTATTAATCAATCAAAAAAATATGTTCTAGCTAGGAAAATTAAAAATATTTTTATATTTCCTAGTCATATTTCAGATGACATATTCTTGAATGTGTTTACATAAGAAAAATTTTAATGTTACTAATACACATAAAATTATGTATACAAGAATGATCGTGATAACCAGAATACACACATAATACAAATACTATTTAAAAAATCACTTTAAAGGAGCACAGTTTTTATAGACTGCAAGCAGCAGTTATTATAATGTCCCTATAAAAGCTTACCGGCATCATTAAGTTTCGCAATCGTTCCAAAAATGCAAAATGCAATGTCTTATTCTAAACCGGAATACATTAAGCAACGAGCTGTGCAATTATTCTCGTTATTATTGTCTGAGAAAATTTTATTGGAAATGCTTATCAAAAAGATATGTCCAGAGATATATCCAAGGAAATATATTCAGAGATCATATATTCAGATAGATGTTCTCACCTTCGCATATTAAATATTAAACTATCAGACACCTTTTGATACGTAAATTAATGGCCAATTAAAATGAATAAACAAAGATATGAGAATTAAATATATTTCTTTTTAGTAATTATACGCTATCTCGAAATATATAACACATTATGTAATGTTTTAATACTATTAGCTTGGAATCGGAATATATTGTTAGTGCAAAGGCATAATTCTCGTCCGAGGAAATAGAAGTGATAATTAAATTAGAACCCCAAAGAGCGCTAATCACTTCCTATCTGTTATCTAGGAAGATGGCAATCTTTATGGGAATTCGGAGAATATACACTGGAATAAGCAACAAACTTTAGTGTTCTAAAACATTTATAGGAAAATTTAATAAACACATATAAAGTATATTTACATTTGTACAGAGTGCTTTGATTCCATTGATTACTATTATTTACTAGTTATATTTTATAATATAAACACAGCAGTATTATAGCATCTACCTTACTTTAAAAGTGCCATTTAAAGATAAAATCAATGCATTATCATACTATTTAAGTTTTAACACTTTTAACAGCATTTTCTGAATAAAGAAAAAAGCATTTATTAATCAAATGTATTATATGTTCTATATCAAAAAGATTAACAAGATTTTCGCAATTTATTAAGCAATTGCAGCATATCTCTTCGTTGTCTAATTCATCCTCCTAAGGTGACCGCGGAGAGAAATAAAAGCTCGTAGTATAAAGTACGATTGCCGCCCGACGTTAAGAAGTAAGTCATCGTTATCATTCGTGGAAGTAGATTATATCGAGTCCAGCAGAGGGAGCGATGCTCCGATTATCGCATGTAACACAATCCGTTAAATACAATTGTTCTTTATTTCATTATTACTTGGTGTGTGATTCTTGCAGCCTATCTCTCTCGTCCTCCAACAATTTTCCCACCTTTGATGACCCACCCCTGCCGTCGCGGATTAATTACGAGTAAAAGTAGAAAAGATTATTGAAAGAGTGGCCATGCTCTCTCGTGCCTGGCGCCCAATTCATTTAGCGAGAAGCTCTGATATTTGTGAAAAATCTATTTGACTATCGAAAGCTTCCGTTTTGTTGGAACTAGAGAACTTTTAAGTAAGAGAAGATCTAAGAGCACGTGACGAAGTTGTGCCGTCGCGAGCGAGTGAGCACGGTTACAAATTTGGCTAAATTATTTCTGAGATTCTAATAGAAGCATGTCACTTATGTTATTTCTTGACCAGAAAGGAGCAATAAAAGCGTTTCTGATCGATCGATTGCGATTTGCACCTTTAATCGCGAATGTTCTTCCAGAACGAAGAAAAAAAGTTATACACATTTATAACACTTCTATAGAGTATTTTTATAAGCTGATGTATTATATAAAAGACAAGAGAGAGTAATCGACGCTATTATACTGACCTTTGAGAAAAACACGGTATACATTGTACGCGGCTTACGAACGCATACATACATACATACATATATATATATATGTATACATATATATAAGCATCCTAATTGTAGACATCCTCGAATTAGTTTACGATGTGTGTGCGCGCGCGCGCGTGTGTGTGAGTGTGTAAAAGAGAAGTCGATAGGCATTATCTTCAGCGTTCCATCTCTCTCTAAATCTGAATCAGTGGATATCAGTGCTAAGTATCCCACTGGTAATCAGTGAATTAAATTAGGGATGTGAGATCCCTAACCTAGCTAATCTTTATTATGTGATCTAACTAACCTTTTAGTGCTTAAATTCAATGAATATGGTATTGGAAAATTGAAATTAACGTGCAAATATCAGTATTTAGTTATATAATGATCAAACATTCTTCCTTTTTTAATTGAACTTCACTGATTATTAGTGCCAAGTATGAGTGATTAGTGACATTGAGTAATTAGTGACTATCCACTGATTCAGATTTAGAGAGCTTTTTTGTGCGAAAAGAATCGGACCACTATAGTTGCTTACAAGGTACAACATATGCAAAAACGTTATACATATAGATCTAAAAAAATACATATACATATAAATAAATATATATGTTTTAATAATGATATTTTGTTGATTGAAAGATCGAAAGATCAAATAACTCTTTCGATTGCAACTTTTTAATTCTTTATTGTTAAATTTCGTAACAAATGCATGTCAAATAATGTAATTATCAAAATAAAATTAGTTACAGATAATCGAAAAACCAGTTTAACGTTTATATTAAAACACCTTTAATTTACAAATCCTTTTTATGATGTAAGACATTTGCATAATTAAAACTCTTGAGAAATAGATTAGAATAATTTGCGTATCACGTTAGAAACAGCTTATGCCTTATCATCACACATACATTACAAAGTTAGTTTTTCTTTCGATGGAAAAAGTGACGGTGGTTTTTCTCAAGGAGTTTGAAAGCGACTGTGGCATTTGCAAGAAAATAAAATGGCTTTAGTTTTACGGTCGATCTGCTACGATCGCGAACCGTTACTAACGTTCAGCGGATAAAATATCCCCGAGTGATTGTCTCCAACATTTTTTTTCCACAAGAATCGTATGTCTCATGCAACCTATACATAAAATGCCTTTTAAAATTTCTACCAAATTTTTCTATAATATCTATTTATTACATGTATGTATGTTAAAATTTTCGTTCTCTTATTATTATTATCATTATTTATTTATTTTATTATTTAATATATTATATAGATATTGTATATATATAAAATACAATATATATATAATTTTGTATACATGTACACGTATGTATTCGTTCGTTTTATTTTAAATATATAAAATGCTAAAAAATGCAGCTAATATTATAATAAAAACATAATATTATATTTAAACAAGTGCACTGTTGTAAAATCTTTTAACATTATTTGAGCTTATTTAAAGTAAATATCTTTTTACTATATATTATCTTATTTAAACAGGTTTATTTACTGTTGAGAGAAACTTTTTCATATATTGCTCGACTCCATCCTTTTGTTTTACATAGATACCATACGAGCGAACTAGTCGCTCGTCACACAATGCAAACGTCCGCTTGATTTATATCGTAAATTCAGTTGAACGTTGAAACTAAAAATATCTCTTCACCACTTTCTTCGCAGATCACATTTTCCGCTAATATTCACATATGACGTTTACTTACTATAAAATATTTCTTACTAATCATGCGCTAGAAAGTTGTGCAACTAATTCATAAAATTTACATTGTATTAACAATGGTTACGTATGATTTATTCGTTTTTAAAATAAAAAAACGAATAAATCATACGTCACCATTGTAAACGAGTAAAACAATTTTTCTCTTATTTTTTAATTGCATAATTTATTCTTTCCTCTTATTCATATAATAAAAGTAAACACAATAATTGTTTAATCCAAAGCGTTATTGTGCATATGCATTTGCGACTTTTTGGAAGAGGCAAAAATCTAATCTTTACAATCTATTATTATTAAAAAACAAATAAAAATTACATGGAGACATATTTCCTGTTAAAGTATTAATGAAATTGTATCCGCTTTTCTTAAAAAAATTTTCATAATAAAGTTATTTTATTACGCAAATGATTATTGCAATGTACTTCAATGTTTATCTAATATTAAGTAACTTTGTTGAAACTCGTTCAATTTTTTTTTTATATCCTTCAATCTTGTTTGAAAGATATAATTGCAATAATCGAAGATTGTAGAAAATCGAAGATATCATTTATATTGATTCGCTGCTTTGTTCCAAACGCGATGAACGGAGAAGCTCTGTTCGTAAAAAATAAAAAGAACGGAGAAGTTCGCCTATGGTAGAGATCGACTATTTTTATTCTAGCAAAAGATTCAGCTCGGAAATTACGTTTATCAGATTTGACGACGCCATGAAGAACCACGTCTTCTCTCTCTCTCTCTCTCTCTCTCTCTCTCTCTCTCTCTCTCTCTGTTGATATCTTTATTTATCTCCTTTCAGCAATTGACGATTTCCGATTTAATACTCGATATCCTGTTATCGTCACACCGGAAGCAAAGTGATCGAGTTAAAGTGGTTCGTCGCGTCACTCATAAACGAATATACACAGCGAACGTCTGTCTGTTCACATTTGATAAATTATTGTATTAACTATCTATTCGGGAGAACTTCTTGTTGATAACTATATGCATTGGTGAATATTTCTGTTTTTTGTATATTGCTTTTTTATATTGTACAAATCTTTATTAGATGTTAAATGTCTGTTAGAATGATAACTACATTTTATATATTTTATAAATAAAAATATATATAAAAATACATAAAAATAATTGAAATACCTATTTTTTATTTTACTACATATGTGAAATAAATAAAATATTTAATTATGGAAAAATAAAATCTACTACGATGGCAATATTACACTTTTAGGAATTTGTTCATTACTCTTTCTCTATTCAACAATAAAATGAGAAATAAGATCAAATTATCTGAATACTGAGACTAACAAAGAATATACCTGTTTTTACGAGAGAAATAACTGTTTAACGTAAACATGTGTTTTATGTGTTTGATATATATTCGAACATAATACGTATAAAGTTTCGATCACTGATGTGTAAAAAGTTCTTACGACGATCGAAGAGATAAAAACAAACTTTTTCTAAGAAAAAGTTATCAACTTTTTCGCGCTATGTACAAAATATAAATTCATACATTCATGGCACTAGACTGTGATAAAACCGTGGTTATATGCCTCATTAGATGCTACATTATTATTCATTAGACCTGTCTCTTATGAACATTACATAAAATCTACTTTATAGCGTTAAGATGTTTGTATTATATGATTCCATTATTTACTTAATTTTTGATAAATTTAGAATCTTATTGCACTAAATATTATTCAAAATTAAACAAAATTTAGTTGTGTTTTTGAAACTTTATTTATAAAATATTTATAAAATAATTACAAAGTGCAATTTGCGATTGTTTGTAAATAAAAAATGACTGTGTATTTGAAATTTTTATTAATCAAAAATCTGTATTTCAATACCGATTCTAATTAACTAATTAAAATAAAAATATAATCACACACACACAACTTTCCAACTATTTTTACAATAATAACTTTGAACTTGTCAACTTGCAACCATTGCATTCGTTTCATCATTCTTTCCAGATCATCTAGCATGTAAATAAACTATATTTATGGTTGAACCATTGGCGGGAAAAGTATCAGCTACAACAAGATACTGCACTGTTGCGAAAGAAAACAAAATAGATTGAGCAATTACTCTGAAGATTAATTTTTCGCTACAATAAAAAAAAGTAAAAATATAATGTGTAAAAAGTAAAAATACAATGTGTAATGACGAAATGAAGGGACCGTTAACTTCAAAATGCATTCTAGAATTTTTCTTAACCTTTTTTTTTAGATGTTTTATGTTAAATATACATATGTATAAAAGCGTTCATAAATAAACAGCTTTATTATATTTTTTAAAGATAATTTATATATTCTTTTATTTTTCAATTAAAAATATTAATAAGTAAAAAATAAATAATTAAAAGAATAATTTAAATAAAAAAATTAAAGGAATAATTTCAATAAAAAAATTAAAAGAATAATTTTACCTAATAAAGAAAGGCTCAAATAATTCAAATAAAACAAAATATAATAAGAAGAGCTACGAGCTAAAACAAAACAAATATTAATATACATATGATACATAATTTTATTAATATTTACAGTTTCAATTATTTTTTGCACAAACAAAAGGTAAAAGATAAAGTTTTTTTAACAGACTTCACTTTTTAAGAATTAACTTCACTTTTTAATTAACATTATCTTAAACTTAAATTGTGAGGTTAAAAATATTTTTTCATTTTCTTATTGTCAAGAAAAAAGAACAAAAATTGTTTATATTTCCTATTTAGACCTTTTATTTTTATTTATGTTTTACCTCTGTTCTTTAACTTTTACTTTTCATTTTTCATTTTTCTTACATAATAAAAGTTACAACGATTTTTCGATATGTCTGTATGCTTATTTGATCCAGCAATACTTACTTACATTCCCTTTAATCATATATCCTCAGACAAGTGTCTCTTCGCGTTTCAATACTTATAGTTTATTGCGAGAAAAATCGCATCACTTTGATCTGCTCTTTTCTTATAGCTATTGCGATTGTTGGATACAAAGGATAACGTCTAAACGGAACCATTTTAGTGGAATTGTTCACTCGGCTCGTAAACAGGAAGAAAGGGTAAAGGATATGATTAGAGAGAATCCTAAGGTATAAGTCGGTGCACATTGAAAGAAATAATGGAATTAGCCCTCGACGTTCGTAGGGTCAATATGTCAAAAAACCATTTTCATGTAATCTAGGAAAAAGAAGATAGGTTTCGAATTAATGCTTGACTTTTATTTTGGAATAGATCTTTTAACTTTCATATATTACTCATTTTTGATCGGCATCAAATTTTTTTTTAGATATTTTCTCCTTTTATTTTATATCGGTAATTATAATTATACAATTAAATAAAATGTATATATCTTTAAGTTGCAAAAATTTGTAAAAATAATTAAGGTAGAGCAGGATTATTCCGTTAGGTTCAACCTTAAAATAATGTAAAATTTACGGCAACATAAAATATCTTTTTGCAGTAACGTGCTTATAAAAATTTTATACAATCATGTTTGCTTCTTGAAAGCACAAGTATGGCCTTTAAGTAGGTTTTCAGTATATAATATTCAAAAACATAAACACTATCATGAGAAATAGATGAAAAACGCTCACCATACCACGTATTAATATAAGTCTTAAATAAAAATTTTAATATAAATTTTTAAGTACAAATTTTGCTTAAACAATAATTATTTTATTTATTTATTACCAAATTTTATTTATTACCAAATTATTTTATTTATTATCAAAAAGAGCTTCTATTTATTAAAAAAATATTGAAATATTTTTAATATTTATTAATATTTTTGATTATTTTAATTCATTGATCTTAATTTGCTAAAATATTTACTGCATAATTAATGTATGCATGGAATTAAATGCATTATTTTTTATTTGCAGGATACTGCACTTTGGTATATATTTTATTTGTAATCAAAAACAATACGAGTGACATTGTACATCTAATGTATACATGAATCATATATGCATAAAACTGTACACTCGGTTACTGAGAAAGATATATAGCACATAGCAGATAATATTCTTAAAAACAATTATATGTTCTTACAGTTGGCCACTACTGCATTTTTATAAGAATATTGGCCAACAAATGTTATGTTATAATTGAGTTCTATAGTTCGAGATAAGGATAAATGTATTTAAATCATTATTATTTTTGAATCATTATTTTTAAATTATTTTTATACTTTAGCTTCTCTATCAATTATTTTTATCAATTATTATTATAATTTTTAATAATAAGTAACAATAAAATTAAGGTTAATGAGTATCAACGCGGGAAAAAGTGCGCATAAGTATTAATTCATGTATACTTCCAATTGGTAAATAATGTATATCTTTATTCCAAAATCTTGAACGTTTCTATTCTCTTTGGAGTCATCATCAGCAAGTTAAACATAATTAACAGTCCATGTTGGTTAAACGTTACCAAAGAAAGTGGAAACGTTCAAGATTTCGGAATAAAGATATACATTATTTACCAATTGAAAGTATACATGAATTAATACTTATGCGCACCTTTTCCTGCGCTGACTCTCATTAGCCTTAATTTTATTGTTATTTATTATTGTAAAGTTTGAGAGTCCGATTTAAATTATATTTGATTATAATTTTTAAATTGTTTTTGTTATTTTTCTTATTTGATCTAGCAACATTAAGTGTCCTTACATAAAAAATTTTTCTACTAAAATAAAATGGAACAGGAAGATCTTTAATAGGAATACAAAGATACATATATTTAGGTTTTATCTACAAAATTAAAAATAGTATTGGATTATATTCTTTATATGGAATTTAACTTGGCGTCAATTGTTGATATCAAATTTTTTATAAGAGTGATACATAAAATTTTGTGTAATTTAACTTGGCGCTAGTAGTTAATATCAAATTTTTTATACAAATGATACATAAAATTGTATGGAATTTAAACTTAGTGCCAGTCAATGATACGAATTCCAGCTTGCTTGCAATGTGCTATCAGTACCACATGTCGGCAACTTATATTACTTGAATAGTTCAAGCTGGAACTGTTAGAAGTCTCTACAAGCAGGATTAAGCACGTATTTGAAATATTTTTATGTGAAAAACATTTGTAAGACAATTGTATCTTACATTTTGTATTTCAGCGGAGCACGTAAAAATGTTTTGTATTTTGTATTTCATGGAAGCATATAAAAATATTTTATATTCTGTATGTTAAATACTAAGATTGACAATCAATCTTATTATTTAATTGAATTACAAAATATAAACATAAAAATTAATATGATGTGATTTTTTACATTTTAACCTTACTTATACTTACCAGTCTTATTATTCTTACCAAAACAAGAATATAAATAAACGCTCGATGTTTGCAAAGCAAAACAATTAAAAAATCACCAAATAACGAGCAATATAAGGTGTTTTGTTAATATATTTTTAATATAAATTTAACAATATAATTATCAATATATAAATTATAATATAAACGTTTCGGCTACACAGAGCCTTCCTCAGTATAAATAAGTTAACATATTTCTTTCGCTTTACAACTATTTTAAATTAAAGAAAAATCCCATGTCAATTATTGATGATAAATACTGGTGAACCATGTCAGATCTTCAAAAGATGTCCAAATTAAAAATGCAAAACCAATTACTCGTTTAATGGCGAGAATTACGTTTAATCCCATAATGTAAAAATTTCTTCATAATTGATTTATCTAGATCAAGATAAACTAGTGTAACGTATGACCAATATTAGGTTTATGTCAGGAACGGACTCGTTGATTATAACAGTAATATACTGGGAAACCTTGTATAAATATATATGAGTAGACTAGGGATCCGATAATATCGGGAAGGAAACCTGGAACCAGGAAAGGGGCCTGTAGGTCAAGCCAACTAGTCGACACGAGTACAAGATAGTACTTTATTATTGAGCACCGTACACTCACGTTTACTCACGACCATAGTCGTAGTCACAATCATACTAATAATCCGTCTTCTCTTCTTACTACCTCCGCGGCGCATGCGTCGCGAAACTACTTTCCTCTAGGCCAATCATCGCCTAGGAGAACTACATGCTATTTGCTACACTCTGTGCGCTGTAATATAGCCGTTTCTTACAGTTCGGCCATTTTAACCTATTGTTCGTCCCGAACGATTTGGAGACACTAATCGCAAATAAAGAAAACAATTTGAATAATTACATAACATTCTCTTAACCGTGAGATCGGTTGAGGTAAAACAAAACAATTGCCTTTAAATTCAACGCTAATACGTTTACATCTATAAATTCATAAATCAATGAAACATATAAAAACTCTTACGACTAAAGATTAGAAATATTTGGTATTGGTGCGAATGGACACAGAGGTTTCTCTTTTCTTTAAACTAAAATCAGACTATAATAGTACACTATAACTATAATTATAATAATACTTAAGTTTAACGCAGGTACACGTTTTCCTCAGAAGGAATCATAGGTTTGAGCCAATACTTTAATTTATCCGGAGAGAGAATGGAATTATATGGTCTCGAGGTCAAATTAAAACCGGGAATATCAGTGACAACATATCGGTTTTTATCGAGAATTTTACTTATCATATATGGGCCTTTATATAAAGGTTTCATCTTCTTATTAGCACCCGATCTGGGGGCCTGATCACGAATGCTTACATAATCCCCTAGCTTATAATTCGTGGGAGTTTTATGCCTTTGATCATAATAGACTTTGTTGTAATATTTAAGTTGATTAGTCGTATCTACCGCTAATCGACTAGCTAACTCTCGTTCTTCCTCGTAATGCAAGTCGGTTTTGGCTAATTTCGTTAAAAAATCTATAAGTTTTGCATCGGCATGGTTACGCTGATCATACCCGAAGAAGAGTTTGGAAGGAGTACTTTTAGTGGAAGAATGGAACGTGTTATTTATAACGTATTGTATCGATGGCAGGTGATTTGCCCAATCGGCATCCTCTCTTATAAATCGGTTAACTCGTTCTATTAATCCGTTAGCCCACGGAGCCGCTACAGCTACCAAATGGTGTTTAATTCCGTGATTAGCAAGGAATTCTGCGAACTCGGCCGAGGAGAAGGCAGTGCCTCGGTCTGAGATCAGTTCGTTTGGATTTCCAAACATGTTAAATAACGGTGTTAAATGATTTATTACCTCTCGTGAGGACGTGCTTCTCACCGCAAACAACCAAGTGAAACGGGTGAAGGCGTCGATAAAAGTCAGTACATGCTTAAGTTTATCGCCTGTTTCCGGCAGTGGACCCATATGATCTACATGTAATATACGAAATGGTGAAGTGGGAGTCGGCGTTATTTGCAGTTCGCCTTCTTTCGCGCAAGACGAATGATTTGCTAGCAGACATACTAGGCAATTTTCCACGTAATCTTTAATTTTTCTACGCATGGACGGGAACCAATAATTAGCACTAACACCCTGATATGTCTTCTCGCTTCCGCAATGAGCAGAATCGTCGTGATACATACGCATTAATTGGTGTATCATTCCTTCTGGAACAACGAATCGAGCGCGATATTTTCCCTTCCTATACACTAGTCCGTCGATTAATTGAAATTCTTGACTATCCTCCTGTTCTAAATTGCGAGCAACCTTCCTGAGTTGCAGGTCGGCTAACTGACGATGTTGTAACTCCTGTTCCAAAGGAATAATGCTTATCGATGCGACACTCATACGGCTCAGTGCGTCCACATGTGCCATTTTGTGACCGCTGCGATGTTCCACATCGAAAGTGTAATTTTGTAGCCTTAATACCCATCTATAAATCCGGGGGTTTATACTTGCTTTACGCATCGCGTAGGCCAGAGCGCTGCAATCTGTCACGACCTTAAACTTTATTCCGTAAAGATAAATATGGAAACTCTCCACCGCTTTCACGACCGCTAGCATCTCTAATTCAAATGAATGGTAGCGGGTTTCCGCATCGTTAGTAGTTTGACTGAAATAGGCTATCGGTGCGAATGCCCCATTGTCTTATCGTTGTAATAAGATAGCGCCTAAAGCGACTGCGCTAGCATCGGTATGTAGCTGGGTTTCTCTTGTAGGCTGGTAAAGCCTCAAAACTGGATGTGACGCGAGAGCATTCTTGAAGCTATCAAATGCCTCTCTACATTCATCGTTGAACGCGAATTCTATCTTTTTGCGTAGCAGATTAGTCAGAGGTTTGGCCTTCGTCGCGTAATTCGGAATGAATCTACGAAAATAGTTGAAGAATCCTATCGCTCTCTGCAGTTCGTATGTCGATTTAGGATATGGGTAACGGCTTCTAATCGCGAACGGCTTTGGTATGACGCCCACTCAACGTAATTCCAGCGGACGAGATTGAATATCCAAGATATTCAATTGTTTTCCTAAGAAACTGACACTTTTTGAGATTAACCTCAAAACTATATTGTTTGAGTAATAATAAAGTTTTCTTAATAGACATTAGATTTTCCTCTGTAGTAATGGATGGTATTAAAATGTCGTCCATGTAAACGATTATTTTATCTTCTCTGATAAGAGGTTGTAAGATATAGTTTGATCTCCGCTGAAACGCCGCCGGTGCCTCGCAATACCCGAACGGAAGACGCAAGTATTCATATTGGCCATCCGGGGTGGCAAATGAAAAATACTTAGAACTATCCGGGTGAATTTTTATTAAATGGAAACCATCTTTCAGGTCCAACAAAGTAAACACTCGATTGTTTCCTAGTCGAGCCAGACAATCCTCGATGGCCGGGAAAGTAAAGTGTTGTTTGATTACCCGGTCGTTCAGAGGTCATAAATCCGCGCAAAGCCTAAAGCGACCGTCTTTTTTCCGCACCAGGACTACGCGGGCGCAATACGGCGATTTGCTCGGCTGAATTATTTTTCTAGCCAGAAGATTATTCGTAATTTCCCTAATCACAGTACGCTCGGCATGTGCAAAACGACGAGGCGCGTAAGCGTAGACGGAATTGTCTTTAACGGTGACTTTTACATTATAGTCATCGTCAATAATCGAGACGGGAGTTTTAATTACTTCTTCAACGGTTTGAATGACCTTGGAGTCCTCTTCCGGACCAAAATCTGTACGACACAACGTATCTAGAGAATTATCACTGTCTACCGTAATTTCGGCAGAAGCTACTTCATTAAAAAGTCGGACGCGGTCAATTTCCTCGCTGCACGATGGGCTATATATTAGCGCAAGTTTATTCTCAGCAAAGAAATCGCGGCCTAGAATTACATGTGTAGACCACTCGTTATTATCCACTACTTGAAAGTTAATACGTAAAACTAAATCGGAAAGTGTGGCTAACTTTATTTGTGTATTATGAGAACCGATTATCTTAATGTCAATGTTATTTAATGCTTTAAAAGTGTTAATGGGCGCTTCATGACAGACGAATTGTTGCCCGAAAAATATTTTGAAAGTTGAACTAATAATCAAAGAGACTGGGCTACCCGTGTCGATCAATGCGTTAAGACTGCAAGGCGAATTATTAATTTGAGAAACTTCTATGACGGGGTTACTTATCTCTAATTTATGCGCTACTTCACCGGAGACGCAACCGATCAATGATGAGGCATCCTTGGAGTCGCTGGTTGATAGCGTAGACTTCCCTGCGCTGGACTCGAAGCTAGTCACTGTTTGTTCCTTTCTTTTCAGTTTGAAACAATCGGCTTTCAAGTGTCCCTTTGCTTTACAATAAGCACAAGTGATGTCCCTGGAAAACTTCGGTTGAGGCTTCTCTTTAGAGGGTGAAAGTGGAGAAGAGGGGGATTTCTCCTTCTTCTTCGTCGGTAAGGGAGAAGATTTCTTCTGGTGACTGTTGAATGCACTCGTAATCTCGTACATTTGATTCAGAAACTCATTAATTGAGATTGCTCGTAATGCTGTGGCAGTGGCTCGCAGCGAAGAACTGCTTATACCGTTGATGATTAATTGAATTTTATCTCGTTCGGGAAGCGACAGTGTATGCATCAGCTTGAGCTTCTGCATTGAATACTCTTGGAAAGATTCCTTGGAGTAGTTCCATTTACGGTTCTCGATTTTTGTCATGGTGACGTGGAAAGGAACTCGACGTTTGAATCTTAATGTAATAGCATCCTTAAACAAAGGCCACGAATGGGTGGTCTGACCTTCTTCCATGTAGAACCAATCCCTGGCGAGTTTGAGCAATTTGCTTGTAGCTGCCAATAGGGTGACGCTTTCACTAACGCCATGACCAACAGCGATATGTTCCACTCGACGGATCCATACCTCGACGTCCTCGTCCTCCGAACCGTCGAATGTTGGAATTTGAGAAGCCAATAGTGTGATTGCTTGCGCCACTGGAATGCTAGACATGGTTCGATTCGTCGACAATTCAGGCACTGTTACCGGTGGTGGCATTGTATTTCTTAAGGGCGTCTCGGGGATTGCAGGCGGAACGAGACTACTACTGCGACTCAAGAGCATCGCCATGCTGTCGGAGAGATGCTGGATCGCTTTTTGCATATCCTCCATTGCTTTAGGGAGATGAGCATTTTCTTCGACCCGACGCTGATTGTTAGTGTCCATTCCAGCGAGGTTATATCTTTCTATATAATCGAGAAGCACTTCGCTGCACTTGGCTCGCGTTTCTTCAATCGGGAGATTGCACATCGTAAGTTTACATTGAAGAACCTCCAACGGATCTTCCTCCAGTTGTTGTCTATTTAGTAACGATGGATCCATTACGACGACGCGGAATCACCGAACACGAACAGTCTGTAACGGGTTTTATGTCCACTACTTGAATCGACCGACGAGGCAGCGCGTTCGACTATGCGATAATATAGAGCGACGTATACCGAGATAATCTCAAAATGTTTTCCACACGCCTGTTCAACCACAAACTCGTTAATAATATTACGCTCGAATGTGTCAATTTCGCGCACGAAAGGCTTAGCCTTCTTTAATGCGAAAGCGCGCGAAACATGCCAATATGGCGAGAGCACGTGGCGGCACTCGGGTACTGATGCACTGCTCACGGAGATTGATATAACGATCGAGCATGGATTCACTTTTAAGCACTTTATCGAAGAGTCTTGAAACGGTCTTAAAAGACGCGATGAGCGATGCGTTTATGCGATTCACGAAACTAGCCGTAATGGTGGATGGCGGTAAGATGGTCGACACTTGTTGATCGGCCAACGGCGATGGCTTGTGACGAGACGTAGAGACTTTGCTAAAGAAAGGAATGATCGCCTGGAAGGATGTTCTCTTTGAGGGGAAGGTGGAAACGTAATCGCACTTCTGATAAATACTGTAACGTATGACCAATATTAGGTTTATGTCAGGAACGGACTCGTTGATTATAACAGTAATATACTGGGAAACCTTGTATAAATATATATGAGTAGACTAGGGATCCGATAATATCGGGAAGGAAACCTGGAACCAAGAAAGGGACCTGTAGGTCAAGCCAACTAGTCGACACGAGTACAAGATAATACTTTATTATTGAGCACCGTACACTCACGTCTACTCACGACCATAGTCGTAGTCACAATCATACTAATAATCCGTCTTCTCTTCTTACTACTTCCGCGGCGCATGCGTCGCGGAACTACTTTCCTCTAGGCCAATCATCGCCTAGGAGAACTACATGCTCTTTGCTACACTCTGTGCGCTGTAATATAGCCGTTTCTTACACTAGTTACTACCCAACGCTGATTATATGTTTTAGTAAATTAAAAATTTATTATTTACTTAACTCTAATGATATGTATCATGTGTATAAAAGATTTTTCTATGGAATTTTAAAATTATATACAAATTTACCTTTTTAAAAAAAAGGTAAAAAAAGCGCTAAGCGTTGATGAAACTGGCCCAAATGGTGCCTCTCGTAAAGAATCACCATTTGGGCCAGTTTCACCAACGCCAATTACTTAATCGGCCGTGAAACTGA
>NW_017298408.1:97855-101670 GCF_001594075.2 Trachymyrmex cornetzi
CCTAGACACCCATTTCCTCGACGGCGAACACCTAGACACCCAATTACTCGACGTCGAACACCTAGATACCCATTTCCCCAGTAGCGAACACCTAGACACTCACTTCCTCGATGGCGTCACCTAGACACACATTTCTTCGACCTAGACATCCACTTCCTCGACGACAAACATCCAGACACTTAATTCCTCGACGACGAACACCTAGACGCTTATTCCTGAATATCTATACACCCTCTTTCTCGACACGGTATAAATACCTAGACTAGATAGATCTTCATCAACGACAATCTCGATATTTCATTTTAATTATAATTATTATTTTATTTTAATTCAATTATTAATTTTAATTTCAATTAATTAATTTTAATTATTTTAACACGTCACATCGTATATGTGACAATGTTGCCATCGCTGATTATCATATGTCATCGCTAGTTTAAGTCAAAAGCCCTCTAGTGTTGAAAAAATGAGACGTACATTTTTCCTGGTCGACGACAATAATAATGATGATAATAATGATAATAATAATAACGACGACGTATCTTCAGTGAAAGAGTAGCAGTTCGGCACTTTGCGTCGCGATATCTCCGCTCGTAGGGCACGTAGAAACATGAAAGCACTTTTATCATACAATTCGTGTGGTGGCTATCGATTGAGCATACATAGAACGCGATCGGTTCAGCCATTATATGAAATCTGATGATCTCGATCTGCCGGAACTCTTCGGTTCGCGTAAAGGAGGCACGGCAGTGTCGCTACGCTTTGGCTTAGCGCCGAGACACTACCAGTGTCTCCAGATATACATATAAATTCGTAGGAATATCTAATTCTAAAAAACTATTGTCACGTCCTACCCTCCGCGAGAATATAATTCTGTTTTTTTTTGCAAATATTTTTGTTATTTAATCTTTTCATTTTGCGCTGAATTATTTTTGTATCTTACATCGTCTATCTAAAATATTTTTATTATTAAAATTTTGAAATTTGTAGCGGAAATCTTACTCGTCGACGTGCGATTCTATCGCGCCGACACACGTACCGCGTGAGTCAATCAGAGCGCCCGTAAGGTGCGTGCCGTGTGCTGATGCTGTAAAAAAAGATGGAGGAATTCAACTCGAATTGAAGTAAACCAACTCAATCTCAGAGTTCAATACGGCGAACTAATAGTCGGGTTGCACCAAGAAAAATTTTAACTTCCTTTAATATCTTTCTTGTGTTAAATAAACATTAAATTTAGTTATATAAAATATTTAAATAGTTAACTAAACTATTATTGATAGTAACAGGACATAATTGTATTGTCAATTAAAATAATTTTATGAGCGCGATGAAATAAATTTGCAATAGAATAGATTGATTTTAACATTTGATTGGATTATTCTACAAAGTAACGAGAACTCAATAAATTGTTGATAAAAACAATTTTGAGGTAATCTCTACTTTATCTTCGAGTGAAGTAGATTTAATAATTTATCTAATAGGACAATTCATAAAATTTATCTTTATTTTGTGAAATGATTTAATTTATAATTAAAATCTTCTATTATATACCAGGTGTACAAATATGAAGTGCGGATTTGAGACAACAGATGGTGCACCAATGCAGTGTGTAGTATAAAGATTTGACGTCTATGCCATTTTGTTGTGCCATCAACAAGTGTCAAACGTGCATAAGTGATAAATTGAAAAAGTGTTTGCATAGTATTGTTTTGCTGTGTTCAATATGTCGAAATTTGTGCCAAATAAAGAGCATTCGCGGACAGCATTAATTTTTTGTTTTCATTTGAAGAAAACTGTTGCTGAATCATACCGATTACTTCGAGAAGCTTATGGTGAACATGCTCCATCGCAAAATACGTGTGAACGATGGTTTCGGCGTTTCAAAAGTAGTGATTTCGATGTTGTAGACAAGGAACACGAAAAACCGCCAAAAAGTTACGAAGATGAAGAATTGCAAGCATTGTTGGACGAAGACGATTCACAAACACAAAAACAACTCGCAGAGCAATTGAGCGTTAGTCAACAAGCTGTTTCCAATCGCCTACGAGAGATGGGAAAGATTCAGAAGGTCGGAAGATGGATACCACATGATGAGTTGAACGAGAGGCAGATGGAGAGGCGCAAAAACACATGTGAAATTTTGCTCGAACGATACAAAAGAAAGTCGTTTTTGCATCGTATCGTTACTGAAGATGAAAAGTGGATATATTTTGAGAATCCCAAGCGCAAAAAATCATGGGTAGAGCCTAGTATCCAGGCGCACCATCCACATCGACCGCAAGACCGAATCGCTTTGGCAGGAAGACGATGCTCTGTGTTTGGTGGGACCAGAAGGGTGTGGTCTATTATGAGCTGTTAAAGCCTGCTGAAACGGTTGATACCAAACGCTACCAACAACAATTGATTGATTTGAACCGTTCGCTACTCGAAAAACGACTAGAATATCGAAAAAGGCAACACAAGATCATTTTCTCCATGACAATGCTCCATCACATACGGCAAAACAGGTTCGCGACACGTTGGAAGCACTCAGCTGGGAAGTGCTAGCCCATGCGGCTTACTTACCAGACTTGGCTCCTTTCGATTTCCACTTGTTTGTATCTATGGGTCACGCACTTGCTGAGCAGCGCTTTGGTTCGTACGAAGATGTGAAAAAATGGCTCAATGAATGGTTCGCGGCAAAAGGGGAAGATTTTTACGGGAGTGGTATACACAAATTACCCCAAAGATGGGAAAAATGTGTAACTAGCAATGAAGCATACTGAATAAACCACTTTTTATCATTCTTCCGAATTTAACGTGTTTTTTTTTTTAAATCCGCATTTCATACTTATACACCTGGTAGATCGATTGAACTACCTTGAAAAAAAATGTTTGTCGCCATGATGTGGCAAGAAGTGTATGAAAAGATCATTGACCATCCTCGCTTTATACAAGTAGACGTCGAATCTTTCTTACGAGTACACGCGCCATCTGTTAATAGATCCACATAACGCTCCCTCGTTCTAAATCAAAGTGAAGTATCGTTAATATTTTATTAAATTCCTATTACTTTTAAGTCATGTTACTTTTACGTTAAGGCTAGTTTTAGGTGGTTGAGTTCTGTCTGTAGATGTTCTTTGTCAGAGACGGTGAAAGCTCTATGTACATATAGTCGTGGACACTGAGGTTGCAACACTTTTTTTTCGATGGTTTGCAGAACACGCAACAATTTTCAGAGCGCGATCTACCGTCTATTGATACGTGTAAATATCGGTTATAATCATATAGAATCGAAGTATACAATGTGACAGAAATGTATCTTGCGCGACACGACAAACTCTTATAAGATATTAATTGGATACAGTAGGATTAGAGTAAATATAAAAGTCAAATAAACAATTTTGTTTAAAAATTTGCATTTCCAATGCGTTGAAAATTAATTGGAAGGTTACATATATTAAAATTATCACATAATTACATATTAATATACAGGGTCCGCCAAAAGTACCGGGACGGTCTAATAACTTTTGAAAGAATTAAATTTTCAAAAATCGAATCACGTGTTTCGGCGATTTACATTATTTTTAACGTTACTACGACTAAACGCTTAAAAATGAAATATCCACGCGAAAAACGCTCGCAGCGCCATCTACGACCAGTGGTCTGAATTCATCTCGAAAATACCTTTCAAACGAGCCCCCACTCGACCCATGTTGCCATTTAAGATTTTTGGCCCCTCTTGTGCCCCCCACCCTCCTTGAGGTTGGGGGGGCCGAAATCCCCCCTCAAAAGATAGCTTGTTTGAAAAATCGAATCACGTGTTTCGGCGATTT
>NW_017298408.1:101846-106110 GCF_001594075.2 Trachymyrmex cornetzi
TATTGCCCATCGCTAGCTATACATTTTTCCCACCTGTCTGAGAATTTGTGGATGCCACGACAAAAAAATTGTTGCTTTTTTGAGCCAAACCAGTCATCTAGCCATTTTCGTATATTTTCGTAAGAAGTGAAGCGCTGCTGAGCAAGTGCGTGTCCCATTGATGCAAATAAGTAGTAATCGGACGGAGCCAAGTCTGGTGAGTAAGCCGCATGCGAAAGTATTTCCCAAACAAATGCCTCAATCGTTTCCTTGACCAGTTTTGCTGTGTGATGGTGCGTTATCATGAAGCAAAATCACTTTGTGTTGCCTTTTTTGATATTCCGGTCGTTCTTCACGCAAAGCTTGATTCAAATTGATCATTTGTTGTCGGTAGCGTTCAGTATTAATGGTTTCGCCAGGTTTTAGCAGCTCATAATAGATCACATCTTTCTGATCACACCAAACACAAAGCATTGTCTTCCGTCCATAGCGATTTGGCCTTGCAGTCGATGTCGATGGTTCGCCTGGAGTTACCCATGACCTTTTATACTTAGGATTCTCAAAATATATCCACTTTTCATCGCCAGTCACAATTCGATGAAGAAATGACTTTCTTTTGTACCTGGCGAGCAGCATTTCGCAAGTGGTTTTCCGGTTTTCCTGCTGTTTTTCATTCAGTTCATGTGGAACCCATTTTCCCATCTTTTGGATCTTTCCCATGGATTTCATACGTATGGAGACGGCTTCTCGCGTCACATTTAATTGATCCGCGAGTTGTTGTTGAGTTTGAACGTCATCCTCATCGAATAATGCTTGCAATTCGCTGTCTTCAAACTTTTTCAGTGATTTTCCACGTTCTTCGTTTCTCACGTCAAAATCGCCACTTTTGAATTTTTTAAACCACTCAAAGCACTGTGATTTACCAAGAGCATGCTCACCATAAGCTTCGACAAGCATTCGATGCGATTCTGCAGCAGTTTTCTTCAAATGGTAACAGAAAATTATTGCTGTCCGCAAATCGTAGTTTCCAAGCACAAAATTCGACATGTTCAACGCTATTACAAACTATATGTTGTATGAAACTTGTATTGTTGTGAGTTGAAAATCTTTGTCAGATGTCAGAACAAGGAAATGGCGCGGTCTGACGGCAACTACTATACATGGACAGCTATGGCCATCTATTGATAAATTCCGGTTTCATATTTACATACCTGGTATTATTATTACATAATAATTTTTTTATTATTTAATTAATTATTATTGTTATTATTTATTATTATTTATTATTATTTATATATAAATATTTTGCGAAACAAAATAACATAATAAATAACATAATAATAAAGTAACATAATTTTATAAACATTGTCCTGTCGAATATAATTATCTATTTCTATTGTTACGTCCGAGGTTCCGCACGCATGGAACCTGAGGGGGCGAACGTAACGGGGTACTTGTCTACCGTCGTTGTCGGATCCTAGCTCCGGACCGCAAGGGAGCGAGGCGGGAGAACCGACTCGGACGGGAGGCACTTCGCTTCGTCCTTAGGCTCTCGAAGAGCCGGGGGTCTGAAGGGGGACGAAGGGGAAGCCTCGCTCGAGGTCGTCGCTCCGCTGAGCGGCTCCCCGAGGCGGACGCACACGCTAAAGGCCGGGAAATGGGTCAGTGTGCCTTAGGGGCGCACTTCTATCCCATATGGGCCAGTACGTCCGAATGCCCTTGTTTTCGGCCTTGGAAATGAATCCAAAGGGCCGGGGATAGGACCGAGTGCAATCTTAGTGTGACGTTACGAATACGAGGAGATGTTTCTCAATAATAGAACAAGATTAATAATTAGATGATATAATTAAAATCATAAAGTTTGATTACATTAAATACATAAAGATGTATATAATAATATAATTGCGCATAAATTTTGATTATATTAAATGGATAAATGTACATATAATAATATAATTGTGTGTGTTTGTGTATGTGTGTGGATTTAAGGAGGGGAGTATTCAAAGAAAGGAATCAGGTTTTCAGCAGGGATGGTGAAGGGATGTGGGCAACCTTCCAGGTAAACAATGGCAGGTTGGGAGGTGTTGGGAGGGGCGGTCACCCAGAAATCCAGGAGATCTTCTATTGAGGTAATATAATGAAAGGATGGAGAGGGGAAGGAGGGAGGTTGATTGGAGAGGGTCAACAGTTCGGGATCGAAATCGGGGAGAGGGATTGGGTGTTGTAGAGCGGGAGGTTCGTTAGGTGCGTTAGATTGCGGGGGTGGAGGTGAAGAGGAAACTTCGGGTGGAGGAGACAGTGAAGAAAAAAAGGAGGGTATTGCGGGTGTCTCGAATGAAGTATGCGGGGTCGCGGAGTGAGAAAAGCAAAGTGGACCCGCGGGGCGAACTTCCTGAGCAGGTCGGGTCCTCGTCCTAATAGTGGTTCGGCGCGACTGGACAAAACATATTACGCTGCGGCGTGGAGGTGGAGGAACAGTGGATCCGTTACGACGCACTGCAACATTATTGTGTCGTTTTTTATTTTCTTTTATTTGGAGACAATTAATGACAATAAGACAATTGAAGGAACGAGACCGGACGCGAGTTCCTTAAAGTAGAGAGTGAATGAGAAGAAAAAAGAAAGAAAAAGAAAGGGGAAAGAGGGGCAACGTTTACTTACTATTTGATGAGATCAGTTTGGTGAAGAGCCTTCAGGACCTAGTAGTCAGCGTATGTATTGGAGACCTCGGGGCGTTGGATCACTGACTCTATTATTTACTTCAAATAATAATGGAGTCACCCGAGACTCAGACTCGATTCGTTTTATTTGAGCTGGGTAGCTTCTCTCTACTAACCCTGAGAACCGTACTGTAAAGCTCTCAGCAAGAAGACAGTAAAGAAAGAAGATTAAAAAGCCGAGAGCCAAAAAGACAAGATTAAAAAAAGAGACGCTCAGGACCGCGGAACCGTGGTTTATATAGCGGTTTTTCCTAATTAGTGGGGTTCAAATTTAGGTGGTGGGATGACTTTCGGGATTATTCGGGATTTTGGATTGGTCGAGATTATGGGGGACGAAAGGAGTCGGTTGGTATCAACAACTGTCATCTTTGTTTATGACTTTCCGAAATTTATGGGAAAATGCACGTGCACCGATTAAGACGAGCGTAACGCGCCCGTCAAACACTTTTCCTGGACTTCGCATGTCACATTTATATTTTATGGTCGCGGACATCGTGAGAATCGTCCGCGACTTGCTTGTCAAAACAAAAAGAAATGTTTAGGCGCCAGTACTGACATTAATTGCCGTTTTTAATGGCGCTGTCCAAGGGAAGTGTCATCGGCGGTGCATTAGCTCCCTGCGTTCACCGATTCTAACTTTATTTTGTTTGGCAGACACTAGAGTCATTTGTTTTAAACTTTTCTCACGGGAAAAGATTTTCTCTACCTTTCCTAGAAGTCCTAGGGGGTTGATAATCCCCAGGTCTCCGTGAGAAAAAGAAAAGAGGCAGCGTGAGTCCGCTGGACGTAACACTATCATTATTTTAATTTCTGTCAGTTTTTCCCCTTATGTTGAACTTACTTGTGCTGAACTTACACTTTGATGTGCATTTTCATTGTACTTTTCATTTGCCTAGTGATGCGGTCTCGCCCAGACGAGACGAGACTAGTTCAAATCTCGTCTCGGTCTCGATTTGGTCTCGAAATTTTTAGTCTCGTCTCGGTATCGTCTTGGTCTCGACAATGACAATCTCGTCTCGGTCTCGGTCTCGAATCGAGACTCTCGGTCTCGATAAGCATAATAAATGTTTTTTCAATTTCTTCTATGGTCTGCAATTAAACTTAAATTCTTTTCACTATTTTATTAATTAATTAAATTTTTTAATTATTTTATTAATTTGTGTTAGCAATTTCAATTTTTTGAAAAATAAATGAATATCTGGTTTAAAGGATATTTTTTCAATGATTTTATTTCAAGTTGTATTTTGTGATTATTATTATTAAAGATAAGTTATTAAGAGAATTTATCATTAAGTAAGCAATACAAAATTTAATAAATGTATACAAAATTGTTACATTTTTTTAATTTGCGTATTCTTGTACTAAATTAATAAAAATATACCAAATTTCTTTTAATGAATTTTTAATAATAACAATGTATATGCCATTTATAATACACTACGCAAAAAAATTAAAGGATCACTTAAATCCACCTCAAAAATAGGTCAAAATTCAGAAGAATGTAACTTCGTAAAAAATGATCATAACGAGATTTTTAAAAAAGCATTTTAAAGCTTGAAATCTCT
>NW_017298408.1:106415-107094 GCF_001594075.2 Trachymyrmex cornetzi
AAGTGATCCTTTAATTTTTTTGCGTAGTGTAGTTTAGAAATATTATAAAAATAATAACAATACATAATAGTAAAATATAATAGTAAAATATTTCGTCTGGGTAAATAGCAAAATGTATTACATATATATGTAATGACACATTTTCAATTGAAAAGTTATTTAATTTAGTACAATAAAATGTCCTAAAATCAATATTTATATTTATACAGACATAGAATGTTTGTCGTTAACTGTTTCGTACTAGGTGAGTCTAAAGTGCCACTATGCGCGAATATACAGGGTGTTTGATAATTAATGAAAAATCTTTTGCATAGAAGCAAAATGAACTAAACTGAGAAGAAAAGTCCTCTACAATTTTGCAATTTTTGCAATAGTTAACAAGATATTAATTACTAAAAATTGTCGAAAATTAGTTTTCAATAATTTTTTACTCAAATACTACCAGCTTTACAGAAAACCTGCAAGAGACAAAAATTGTTTATTTTCTTCTCATAAAGTTTTGAGAATTTTTTAATACCGTATTTTCTCATGTTGGTAAAAATAAGAAAATGCAATACTAAAAAGTTGATGAAAAATTCTAAAAAAATTCTTAGAGCTCTATGAGAATATAGTAAACAATTTTTGTCTCTTGCAGGTTTTCTGTAAAGCTGGTAGTATTTGAGTAAAAAATTATTGAAGA
>NW_017298408.1:107322-115377 GCF_001594075.2 Trachymyrmex cornetzi
GACCCGTAACACGACGGAGTGTATAATTCATGCATTTTTAAATTAAAGAAAGAAGGAAAAAGATGAAACAAATAAAGAATCAATTATTTATTATTTTTGTTACTATTCTGTATTATTAGGGAGTTTTTGTAGTACCGTTTATTTAGATACAGCTAAGGTCACGTTCTTCTTAGCGATTAATTAAGAAAAGGATTACGTGACTTTAACGTTTACCGTATCTGGATTTACGTTATTGCAAAAACTCTCTATTGACACTTTTCCGAAATACATACGCTTTCAGCGTATTGACTTATTGACCTTGGATAAATCAGGCCGATAAGTTAGGTAGCGATCTGCTGGATTGCAAGCAGACGCGGCGCCAGCGGCAGTTACTCTATAATCATTTGTTTAAATATCATCAGTCTTTCGCTTTTGGTTAGGTTCTTCTTTGAAAATAGTCGATAGACGAAGTTGCGAAGTGCTTTCGCCACAGAACAATTCCTATAATTGAGTACCATTTCTGAAAGCGAGGATTAAATTTAAAATAATGTCCAGTAGTTCCAGTAATTCCAGTGGTTCCAGTTCAGAAACCGAGAATACAGAACAATCTGTCACGAATATTCAATATACCGAGAATCTCGACGAGACTCTCGGTATCGTCGAGAATCTCGGCACAAACAGTCTCGTGTTGGTCTCGAATTCAGACCTTAAGTCTCGTCTCAATCTCGTCTCGGTCTCGATGCCAATACCGAGACTAGTCTCGGTATCATCCGAAACACTACACTTGCCTAATTATGAATGTTCTAATACCTTACAGATGAAAGCTGACATTGGATTACGATGGTCTCTTGTCAATTTTATTGTTATTATAATGTAATTATAACAATAATAATTATTATAATTATTATAATTATATAATATAATAAGCCAAATAAGAGAACAGTCCCGTTAAATTTTGCATAAAAAAATGATGATATAATAATAATATATAATTACATAATACATATTATATATTAATATGTAATTATGTTATTATGTTATTATTACATAATGCATATTATATATTAATATGTAATTATGTGATAATTTTAATATATATGACTTTCCAATAACTTTCAACGCATTGGAAATGTAAATTTTTAAATAAAATTGTTTATTTGACTTTTATATTTATCCTAATCCTACGGTATCCAATTAATATCTTAAAAGTTTGTCGCGTCGCGCAAGATACATTTCTGTCACATTGTATACTTCGATTCTATATGATTATAAAATATAACCGATAGTTACACGTATCAATAGATGGTAGATCGCGCTCTGAAAATTGTTGCGTGTTCTGCAAACCATCGAAAAAAAAGTGTTGCAACCTCAGTGTCCGCAACTGTACAAGTAAGTCGATTGCTGACTGTTTTTGTGCTGGGTGGTGGTGCGACTCGGCATGTAGGTATCTATCTGTGTGTGTTGGTTTTTTGTACACTTGATATTTTTTACCATTTCTTAGTGTAACATGGTGTCTCAGCTGTCAAGTCGTTACAACATTTGCTTGATATAAAAGCTTTGCAATCTGTACGTACGAAATAGTGATATCCAGACACGTAGTTTACGCGAACAAACAACGTCAAGTTCTTAGAATTAGACTTAAACGCTTTATCGTAATGAATTTCTTATAAAAAAATTGACATGTACGTGTGACTGCGTGTATCATAGCTGTATGAAATATTGCTGTGGTAGTATAAAAAGACATGTCGATGTGCGGCGCGCGGCGCGACATCTAGTGATTTCGTCGGAGTTCGAGCTTTGCTTTAGGATTAGATGATTCCCCTCAGATTAGATGAACATCGCAATTATATCAAAAGGAACACGAAACAAAAATCCGTAATTTCTGAACATATAATAGATTGGAACATAATCATGATTTTGACTGGAATCGCGCAAAGATCTTAGACAGAGAAAAGAATTATAATAAATGACTCATTTCGGAATCAATGATACTGTGAACGATAATTCTCTGTTTCATGATCATATTTATCTGTCAGATGTAAGACAAATAACTGAATTTTCAAATAATGTTATTGAATATATTGTTGGTTATATTGTCAGACAATTAAGAAACACTTTGCGTTGCGAAAATTGTATTAATGCATTAGTAGCAAAAACCAACAAAAATAATTTAATAATTAGAAAAAATCGTGGAGGATTAATTCAATCTTCCCATGATGTGATATTAATTGCTCGTAAATACGAAACCGAAATTTGTTGTGCTCTTTACGCAACACATTTATAAAAAAGAAATACAACGGCCACTATTTAACAAATAGAATTTTAACAAACTTTATAGAAACTGATGTTTTTAAGAATCTAACAGAACACGTTCACGACCATTCAATCATGGAAAATCATATTATTCACTTAATTCGAACAATAATACAAAAATATGTCAAACTTAGATTGCATTACATCACTTTAAATATTATTGATAAAGAAAAAGCAAATAGTCAACGAACTTTTTTCAATAAACTTATTTTATTTAAGGGATAATAAGTATTTTAATACTTTTTTTTATAAATATGTTATTCTTGTGAATAGCACAACGAATTTCAGTTTCACATTTCCAAGCAATCAGTATCACATCATGGAAAGGTTGAATTCTATAATCTTTCACATTTTTTTCTATGTATATTATACAAGATGTCCCGAAAATTTTTGCCGATTGCTTTTGTGTAGATAGAGCGGACTAAACTGAGTCGAAAAGTCCTGAACTATTTTGCAATTTTTGCAATAGTTAATAAGATATTAATTACTAAAAATTACTAAATATTGGTCTTGAATAATTTTTTACTCAATACTATCAACTTTATAGAAAAGCTGCAACAGATAAAAATCATTAATTTTCTTCTCACAAAATTCTGAGAATTTTTTCAGAATTTTTTAATACTGTATTTTCTCATGTTGGTAAAAATAAGAAAATGCAGTACTAAAAAGTTGATAAAAAATTCCGAAAAAATTCTTAGAGTTCTATAAGAAGAAAATAAATAATTTTTGTCTCTTGCAGTTGTTACGTCCAAGCCCTTGGAAATACGTTTAAACGGGAGAGACAAGGATGGAGTTGGAGAGGGTATGGATGGACGCTTAGACTTTAGGTACGTTCCGTATCGCGCATGATGCGCATGATGCATGCATTGTCCTTGTTTAACATTTGGTGAGCAACAAGGATAAACGATGCCTTATGCGCATCATGCGAGAAACGGAACGCACCCTTTATCTCACAAGTATACGCGCAGTGCCTAACACCTGAGAGTCGGACGCACTTCCTATCGCTCCGGAATATGGGTCAACGTCCTGAAGGGACGCTATAACGCCTATTTCCTTGAGCAGTGCGTACGTCGGTCCAATTTCGAGTCAAAGAAATAAATCTTTATAACTCGGGAGTGGACCAGGTGCGATCCTTGGGAAACGGCGAGAGTACGAGGTCTTTTAAATTTAAAAATCAACTGAAGGAAATCATTTTAAATAGAATTTCATTTTATTACTAAAGTAAATTACCATTAGGTTTACATAAATTTTGCATAAATTTTATAATTAAATTAAAATATAATTGTTGAGTTTACATATATTTCGTAATTAAATTTAAGTTAAAGATAATCATTAGGTTTACATACATCGAAAAAAAAACTTGACAATTTGACATGATTAGTGGTACATCGGTACGATTATTGGTTAATTTGTGCGGCTATTGAGTTTGATAGTGTGTTATGTGTGTGTGATGGTGGAGAGGCAATACATTTAGGTTGTTAGGTTGTTAGGTAATTTCGTTAATTATGACAGAGGAAGGGGGAACTTACTGTTATCTGACAGAGCGGTGAGACTGGGTAGTTAGCCCTCGGTTCGCTGGTCTCGGTTGGGCCTCTTCAATGGTTGACATCTTTTGCGCACTGAATTTAATGTTTCAATATACTGAAAGCGCGCTGTTTAGTGCTAAAGTGTACGCACTGAGTTTAATGACTGTGTAAAAGTCCTTTTTCTATCTCTCTGCCCTGTGTCTCGCGATGTCGCGGTTTATATAAGGATAATTTAGAGGGAGGTTCCATGGTAGGGTGTGTCTAATTGGGAAATTGGGGAATCAGGTTTGCAGGATTCTGAGGTGATACTGTTTTGATTCGTCATTGGAAAATTGCCTTCCGGTTAGCTCCGCCCGCTGTGTCATTTTTTATTCGTTTTCACGTTGAACGATGGATAGATATCTCTGGATTAGTTAATCGAGAGTCGCGGTTCGTGCTGATTTTTCTCAGTGTCGGAAAATGTCATTACTAGATTTATAACCCTGTCTTAAGCCTAAGCGTGGGACCATTATCGTTGGGCCCGCATGATATCGGTGTGAGATGGTTAAACATTTCATCTTCTTTCGAGCGTCGGTCCGCGCTGTCGCTCTTATTATCGCGGGGATTATTTCGTGGCTTGGCTTAGCCTTGGTACCAACGCTGTTTGATGATCATTTGATGTTAATTTTCGTTTTCCACGATGCTCAAAAAGAGGTTTGATAGTCAATGCTACGAGAGAGATTTTATCGCGGATCTTTCGATTCTAGGCAATCATTTCGTGATTGGCTTAGCGCCTTGGTACCAACGCTATTTGGTGATTATTTGATATTGACTTTCATTTTCCACGATGCTCGAAAAGAGATTTAACGTTTGATTGTCGGCACTATGAAAGAGTTTTTATTGCGGGTCTCTCGATTCTAGGCAAACAAGATTTTGTGGCTGGAACTTTTCTCGGATTTGTGTTATCAATTAGATTTGTTCATAGCTTACTTCGTTGATTGAACGGTCGCGAAACGAAGAAATCGTGGAGTCCACCGGACGTAACACAGTTTTTCTGTAAAGTTGATAGTGATAAATTATAAATTAATAAAAACTAATAAGTTTTTATAGACTCCTTTAATTAAAATAAAAGTTGATAGTATTTGAGTAAAAAATTATACAAGACTAATATTTGGTAATTTTTAGTAATTAATATCTTGTTAACTAAACAATATCTTTATTTTAGACCGTATATGTGAGAAACACAATTAATTCTAGAAATTTAAAATGCCTATTACGGTCGAAGCTAGATCTTCGTTGCTTAAACAATTCAATCTTAAATTACTAATATATACTATATATACTAATATATACTATATATGCACTTGCTATATACCATATTGTAGTTTTTTTCAAACTGCGCGCCGAATTATTTTTCCGGATTAAATAAACGCAATTAAAACTACTCTAGTAATCGCGAATTAAATTGATAAGCAATTTAATAATTTGATGCTACCATCAAGCATCATATATTATAAAGATGTTAATATGTTAAAAATGGTAGCATCAAATTTGATGGTAGCATCAAATTATTAAATTGCTTGTCAATTTAATTCGCGATTACTAAAGTAGTTTTAATTGTGTTCATTTAGTCCGGAAAAATAATTCGGCGCGCAGTTTGAAAAAGACTACAATATAGTATATATGCAAGTACATTTATAGTATATATTAGTAATTCAAGATTGAATTATTTAAGCAACGAAGATCCAGCTTCGACCATAATAGGCATTTTTAATTTCTAGTATTGATTGTATCTTGTTAACTATTGCGAAAAAAAAAATTGCAAAATGGTAGAGGACTTTTCGGCTCAGTTTAGTCCGCTCTATCTACACAAAAGCGATTGGCAAAAACTTTCGAGACACCCCGTATATATAAAATATTTTATGTATGGTAATTAATACACAATCTTAATTCTTCAATCCAAAAATAGAATTTTTATTCCAAAAATAGTACGTTTTAGTTCACTTTGGAACCATCTTCAGCAAAACAAATTTAAAATATCAATCCCTACATGTCAAAGAAAAAATCACCATCAGATTAGCAGATTTGTTGTCATAATCTATTCGAAACATTAAAATTATCTTATAAGTATTTCTATTGGAAAAGTTTCAAATTAACAATAAAACTGGTGACTCAGCCCAAGGAATAGAAGGAATTCGTCTCAACATTGGATCAATTAATTACAATTAATATTACTAAAAAGTATCAAACTATAAATGCATGTTGATCGCAGCTCGAATGAAACATGACTAATACACTTAATATAATGGGAAAGACATGTCAGGTCAAATCACGAAAATAAAAAAAATCATGAAAATAAAAAGAAAAAGATAATGTCGATACGTAAAAAAAAATTTTTGTATGACCGAAAATATATAACTATTTGATGTCTTTTAATAATTGTATATAAGTATGATATACATCTGTATCTGAGCGTAAAAGACTATTTTGTTGCATTAATATATGAAGGCATTCAGATATTAAATGTTTATTTAGAAAACGCTCTTCATCTAGAATGGCGATATTCTCCTAATCGAAGTCATTATCAAATTCAATACGATATTCTGTGATCACTGATGGGTTGTTACTATTCCGGTTAATATGATTGCGGTGCTCACCCAATCTAGTTTTTAATTTTCTTTTAGTCTGTCCGACGTAAGAGACATCGCAAGATTTATATGAAATTTTATAAACCACATTTTTTCTTTTTTCTCTTGGTAGAATGTCTTTATGTCCTTTAATTAAACTATTTAATTTATTTAAACTAGTAAAAGTTAATTTTTTTTTATGTATGGATAATGCCTTTATCTTTTTATTTTCGAGATTCTTTTTATTTTCGTGATTTGATTTGACATGACTTTCCCACATTATATTAAATGTATTAGTCATGTTTCGTTCGAGCTGCGATCAACATGTGTTTTTATTCGATACTTTTAAGTAATATTAATTGTAATTAGTTGATCCAATATTGAAACAAATTCTTTCTATGTCTTTGGGTGAGTCACCAGTTTTATTGTTAATTTGAAATTTGTTCAATAGAAATATTTATAAGATAATTTCAATGTTTCGAATAAATTATAACATCAAATCTGCTAAACTGATGGTCATTTTTTCGGGAGGATCCCGATTGCCTACAATCCCGATTGCCTACAGCTTCGTTTGCACACAGCAATATTGCACACAGCGTATTGCACACAGGACATTACTGTACACAGCGTATTGCACACACGACATTATTGCACACAGCGCATTGCACACACGATATTATTGTACACAGCGCATTGCACACACGACATTATTGTACACGACGTTTTGCACACAGAACTTTATTGTACACAGCGTATTGCACACATGACATTATTGCACACAGCACATTGCGCACACGGCAATATTGTACACAGCGTATTGCACACATAACAATATTGCACACGGCGTTTTGCGCACACGACATTATTGTACACAGCGCATTGCACATACGACATTATTGTACACGACGTTTTGCACACAGAACTTTATTGTACACAGCGTATTGCACACATGACATTATTGCACACAGCACATTGCGCACACGGCAATATTGTACACAGCGTATTGCACACATGACAATATTGCACACGGCGTTTTGCGCACACGACATTATTGTACACAGCACATTGCACACACGACATCATTGTACAGAGCAGATTGCACACACAACAATATTGCACACACGACAATATTGCGCACAGAACGTTATTGTACACAACGTATTGCACACGGCGTATTGCACACATGACATTATTGCGCACAGGACGTGATTGTCCACAGCGTATTGTACACAGGACAATATTGCATACATGACAATATTGCACTCAGGACAATATTGCACACATGACATTATTGCACACATGACAATATTGCACACATGACATTATTGCGCACAGGACGTGATTGTCCACAGCGTATTGCACACAGGACAATATTGCACACATGATAATATTGCACACAGGACAATATTGCACACATGACAATATTACACACACGACACTATCGCTCACAGGACGTGATTGTACACGGAGGACCCCGTTTGCCTACAGTTCTGATTGTACGCACCACTCATATCAACTGGTGCCTAGTAATTTTCCACTGTTTTGCCAATAAGATTATTTTATTTTTAAATTGGCCAATCAGCGATACATGTGTGCAATATGCGATGTGTGCAATCGGAACCCTCCCATTG
>NW_017298408.1:115651-118835 GCF_001594075.2 Trachymyrmex cornetzi
CACGACATTATTGTACACAGCATACAGGAATAGGGAGTTTTGGCAGTACCGTGTGTACTATGGTGAATACTAAACTCACGATAAGGTGCTTTTACATGGGAGCATCTAGAGTCCCTATACGGGACTCTAGAGCTCCGTTCGGGAAGCGTGCTATCAACTCTATTTGTGTTATACTATCCTTGTTTCACATTTAATGGACGATGGAGACATAAATAGCGCTAATAGCGTCTCCCCGGACCCAGCCTAGGAACGTCAAGCATCGAGCGTCAGAGCACGCGCAGTGATACATTGAATAATTTCACTGAAACGCATTGAATTCGATTACGGAATGATTCCGTTTGCCTACAATCCCGATTGCACACACCATTCATATCAGCTGGTGCCTAGTAATTTTTTACTGCTTTAGCAATGGGAATATTTTATTTTTAAATTGGCCAATTAGCGACGCATGTGTGCAACTTGTAATGTGTGCAATCGGAGCTTTCCCGCCAGGATAGTAGTGTATATTAAAACATAACCTCTCTTAATTTACTATTTTGCTTAAAGAAGCTGGAATCAGAAATTTCAGAATTGTGTGCAATAAATTTTTGCATAGATGCTCGACGCTTTATGATCGCATGTAATGATACCTTTACTTAGTGAAAAATCTACCTGCATATGCGCAGTTCGATTTTTTATTTAATAATTGTTACGTTCAGTAGACTCAACAGTTGAGTGACTGCTCGCTGCTATTGACTTGTATTCTTGTATTCTTCTAGATCTAAAATCTAACTGGATGATCTAAAAGTATACACGTACAATGGGTGCCTCCAGAAGTATATGACCGCTCAGTGAGCGATTGTAATACCGTCTGCGTTCAGCGCACTCAACAGTTGAGTGAATGCTATGGATGTATTCTTTCAGATCAAAAATGCTGATTGGATGATCTAAAAGAATACACTAATAACAGCGGGCGCTCACTCAACTGTAGAGTTTGTTAAACGCATCCAATGAATACACCCAATGGGCGCATTCAGCGAACTCAATAGTTGAGTGAGCGCTCGCTGTTATTGGTGTATTCTTTTAGCTCATCCAATCAGAATTTTAGATTTAGAAGAATACACCAATAACAGTGAGCGCTCACTCAACTGTTGAGTCTACTGAATGCACCCAATGGCTGCGTTCGGCGAACTCAACTATCGACATATAGCACTGGACGGAGCATTCGACGAAATTTTTTTGATCTTCCGTCTTGACGAACCTATAAAGGGTGGCACCCAGTTTGACACGGTTCAATTGGACACGAGCCACTCACAGCGCTTGAGACTACAAAGCTCCTAAGCACCGGTCGCTGTGATTGGTGTCCAATCGAGCCGTGGTCAACCGGGATCATCCCCTTATAAAGAGTAAGGTAAATGTGTGATGGCACAAGTCGACACAAGCGTCGTTCTATTTGCGTTTCTCTTGGTATTTAGAGAGTGATAAAGATGGAATGACACCTGTGTCGACTTGTGCGGGAGGGCTCCGATTGCACACATCGCATATTGCACACATGTATCGCTGATTGGCCAATTTAAAAATAAAATAATCTCATTGGCAAAACAGTTAAAAATTACTAGGCACCAGTTGATACGAGTGGTGTGTACAATCAGAACTGTAGGCAAACGGGATCCTCCCGTGTACAATCACGTCCTGTGCGCAATAGTGTCGTGTGTGCAATATTGTCATGTGTGCAATAATATCATGTGTGCAATATTGTCCTGTGTGCAATACGCTGTGGACAATAATGTCGTGTGTGCAATGTGCTGTGTACAATAATATCGGGTGTGCAATGTGCTGTATACAATAATGTCGTGTGTGCAATACGCTGTGGAAAATAATGTCATGTGTGCAATACGCTGTGTACAATAACGTCCTGTGCGCAATATTGTCGTGTGTGCAATATTGTCGTGTGTGCAATATTGTCGTGTGTGCAATATTGTCGTGTGTGCAATCTGCTGTGTACAATAATGTCGTGTGTGCAATGTGCTGTGTACAATAATGTCGTGTGCGCAAAACGCCGCGTGCAATATTGTCATGTGTGCAATACGCTGTGTACAATAATGCCGTATGCGCAATGTGCTGTGTGCAATAATGTCATGTGTGCAATACGCTGTGTACAATAATGTCCTGTGTGCAAAACGTCGTGTACAATAATGTCGTGTGTGCAATACGCTGTGTACAATAATGTCTTGTGTGCAATACGCTGTGTGCAATATTGCTGTGTGCAAACGAAGCTGTAGGTAATCGGGATTGTGGTCAAACGGAGCCCTCCCATTTTTTCTTTGACATCAAGGGATTGATACTTTAAATTTGTTTTGCTGAAGATGGTTCCAAAGTGAACTGAAACGTACTATTTTTGGAATAAAGATTATATTTTTGAATTGAAGAATTAAGATTGCGTATTAATTACCACGTTGACTCTCATTCGCCCTGGTTTTGGAGTTTTTTGTTGTTGAATTTGTAAGAGTCCGTAAGAAGATTACATTATTATTATATTTTATGTATTACATATATAAAATATATATATATGTATATAAAGAGTCCCATAGTATAGGCTAATTTGTATTTTACCTATAAAAGTAATTCAAAATAATTAGTATTGTTTTATATTGTATATATGTACTGCGACCGTACTAACGAGAGTGGCGTAAAATCTTCGTCGCGTATTCATGATCTTTATGGTCTCTCCGATATTTTATATTCTCTCGAAGTCGGTAATATTAATTGCTTTTACAATTTCCGATTGCTCGTATTCTAAACACCGGATTTTTGGACGCCAGGCACGAGAGAGCATGCTACTCTTTCGCGAAGCTAGCTCGACAAATTCTTCGGGAACTCAAAATTCTCGATTCGATCACGAATACGGACGGCCCGCATAACCGACTGCTCAGCCACGAGATTGGTAGAGGAGTTCATGGCTGGGAACGGAGGAATTCTTGGAGAACGGGCAGGGCAATACGCAATAAAATAGACAAATTTTATAATAGAAAAGAGTGAACAAATATATTCGGTTCTTTCTGACACAAGGTCGTACACGCTAGATGATAAACAATGGCTCCTGTAGTCCACAAGGCGAAAAAGGGGCGCCCGTCGATGGGGCATCGATGCCCCCCCCCCCCTCCTCCTAAGAAAAAAGAAGAGGGGGGGAAAAAGGGGCGCGGGC
>NW_017298408.1:124380-136012 GCF_001594075.2 Trachymyrmex cornetzi
TCACTACTCGACAACTCGTAGATGGTATAACGACGGAGAATCTCCGGATCGTGGCAATCGCGGGGCGCTTGGCCCTATCTAAAGGCCATTCTACATTGGTCGTATCGTAGACGTCGCAAGTCACAAATTTGTTGCTTGAGCCAATCCGATGCTTCAATTTTAAAGTCGTATGATGCTTACGACGCTTCCGACGCTACGATACGACCAATGTATTGTAACGCGTGAGCAACTTCGACCTTGAGCTCGGCCTGTGAAGAAATCTCTGCCCCGTCGCAGACGAACGGGATCACAGTTCGGATACGAATTTTATTTGCAATTTCAGGCTCTCGATACAACGCGGTACGAGACACGACGAACGATACAGTACGAAATGACGAAAATACTGTCCGGAATCTTACGCGATTCCGGCTCTCAAGTGCGACAAGAAATACAACTTAACTCTACACGCGAAATGACCTGACTGTGGGGGCATGTTGAATACGCGACGGAAATACTCGCGGCCCATGATATCGGACGGGATGGCATGATCACGCCTGCAATGGCGGGCAGCTCCCGATAACGAGCTCTACGAAACGATTAACAATTAATTGCCGCGGATTCGTACGATCCCGCCGACGAGAAATCGCCGGCTTTACAAAATCTTACTGCGCTCGTCTCACCAAGGGTCCTCCTTGGGGCTCTCTCTCGATACTCTCAACTCTCGGTCACGCTCTCGGCCTCACTCTCTAATGTCCCGTTTCCTCACGTCCTTACTCGAGGCTCGCCACAGCACAAGTGCCGGCCGGGTGGCGTCCAGTTGGACACGGCTCAATTGGACACGAGCCACTCACAGCGCTTGAGACTACAAAGCTCCTAGGCACCTGGTCGCTGTGATTGGTGGTGTCCAATCGAGCCGTGATCAATCGAGATCACCCCGGTTGGTCGCGAGCCCTCTCGCGGGTCCCATGCGCTCTCGCGAATCGCTGTTGCGTTGCGCGCCCTGGATTCAGCGCGCGGGATTTAACTGCTGGTGGGCATTTTTCGGCGGCCATTCACAGGATTTTCCCCTGTCTCATCCGGGTCCTCTGGCCTTTCGGATGCCAAAGCAATCAATTTCCCCCGCCGTGTGGTTTCCTTTTCCGCGGCGGGGCGTCATTGTTTGGTAGGATACTCCTGGTGGCGCCGACAGCAGGGCCCCGGTGGGCGGCAAGGGGTGCGCATCCCCTTCATGCCGTGTCTTTCCCTGTTACAGGGCTATCTCTAGGAAAGAATCCGGTACGAGGATCATGCTCGCAATAAAATGGTTTATTAAAATCAAAGAGCTGTTTCATGCATCCCCTTCATGCCGTGTCTTTCCCTGTTACAGGGCTATCTCTAGTAAAGAATCCGGTACGAGGATCATGCTCGCAATAAAATGGTTTATTAAAATCAAAGAGCTGTTTCACCTGCGCGTCCTCCCTTCCGGCCGCGGCCTCGATCCTCTTCGAGGGTGCTTCCATTCTTCTCCCTCGACGTCTGCGGAGTTGGTGAGACGTAGCTTCAGATTGACAATTTATTTCTTGTAGCCGCCGATGATACAAAAATGCTAGAAAAAATGCTTAACGAAAAAATAAAGAATCGGCGAAATGCAATCGCAAAGTCGCCCGTAATCGCGATAAGCGTTGGCACGCCCGCCCTCCGCTACGGCAGGACACAGGACAAAAATGCCACGCTAATTCCGGTCGGGTCAAACGACTCTTGTGACGGACGGTACAAACGCCACATCACAGTACATATTTATTTTACTCATTTATAGAACTTCTAAAGATTCCAATTATTCAGATTTCCAATTATTGTTTTTTTTTTGTTAATCTTATTGGTTTATAATGGGTTACAATTAATTTCTTAACAACGAATAATTTTTATCATTTTGTTTTGATCATTTATTTGCAACTGGCCGCTAAGTCGGTATGTTACACAATACTGAGCATGCGCATATCGTAACCAATAAAACTTAGGCACAGTCACCCCCCGTATTTCAGCACAACACCTCTCACTTATCTTCCGAGTTTATGCTCTGTCCCTATATTACTATGTCCATGCGACTACACTATTAGTAATTAGCATTATATTTCAGCGGCTTTTACGACTGTTTGCTCTTGTGAAATTTAGATGCCGTATATATATGATTATAATAAAAATAAATAAGTATTTTTATTGTAAAGAATATAGTTAACAATATTATGATGATATTAAAAAGTAAAAATACGTAAACGTCAATTAAATTCTGTTGTATCCAACTTTGAAATTTCAGCGGCGTTACCAAAGTTCCATTTGGATGGCGGACGGTGTATTCGATGCTCCAAATAGCTAAATCTAATGGCGGTATTTGTCGATCCCGGAATTCACTGGATAACTGTTTCATGTTTTTTGTATAACTGCATCAAAGATGTTTACGTACTATTAATAATGTAACTCATTTTAACACAACATGCGCGTTTTAATTAAACATAAAGAATTATATATAACAAGATACATGAAAAATTAAATTAAATTTCATAATCTATTATTTTATGTAGGCAACTATTTTTTACAAGAAAATTTTAAACTAATTATATTAGATCAGTCTAGATATTACTTGAAACAATTATATTGTTCATTTAGCTTAAATAATAATTATGCTATTAAAAGATAATTGAAATATAATACCTTTCATTGTAAAATATTTCTTCAACTGCGTGTAATATAGTTTGCACGGATAAAGTTTTGATATCCAAATATATGCCAACGCCTTTAGCTACTAATATTTGTGCATTGGATTTTTGATCCATAAAAAAAGGCATTACGATTATTGGTATACCTTTCCAAATGGCTTCCTGTGTGCTGAGAAGACCACCATGAGTCCAAACCGCTCTTACATTTTGATGAGCTAAACATAAAAATTTCTTATAATACATTTTAACTCTTAATTGTTATGATAAAAAACTCACATTGATATAAACATTTTATTATAAGTTGTGTCTCGATTAAATTAATACAATTGCACTTTCAACGACTGATATGGGTCAAGAATTGTTTAGAATAGACGCATGTGATATCTTCATGAGAACTGGACCCTTTCCATATTGAAAATAGACGCATCGGTTTATGAGTTAATGCGCATTTTGTTGCATAGCTGCTGTTTACGCCGACACAAAGTTAATTTTACCAATCAGTAACATCATTAAATATAAGTCGAATATCGTTTTTAGTTTATCAATGTAAATAATAACATCTATTATTCTTCAAGTTGTGGATTTAAAATCTCTTTTGTTTTAAAGATTACTCATTTCATACATTATTTTGTTATTAAATTGGACAATGAAGTAGCGGGCAGTATTGAACAATATGGTATAAGTAAAGATAATGATAAGGATAAGAAAATATAAAAGTCAAACAAAACCGTAAAAAAACATTAGTATTAATTTAAGAAAAATAAAATGATGAAAAGATATCATTTAACTAGAAAACTTTGATAAAAACTGGCTTAATTAATCGGTGCAATGTTTGTGAAAGTTGGGCTTATGAAAATTGTGCTTGTGAAGAAGCAGGTCTCTTTTATAAACGTTAAGTTTATATGTCCAAAAAATATCTAATTCAAAATTTGTAATTAATAAACATGTATTTTTTTAAATGTTTTTATTTAATGCCGCCCCTTAATTTACCAAAATTATAAAATGTTATGATATTTCAAAATGTAAAAGTCTTAGTTATTTTTGTTCTTAGAAAAATACGATTAAAAAGTTACGATATAAGAATAATTTTTTATATTTATGTATATTATACATAATATTTGCCGTTCAACAAAATAAAATGTCAAAAAAACAACCTCCTGATCTTTTTCTACACCATATTAATAATTTAAAATAGAATTAATAATACTGGAATCCGAATTATCTACTGTAATTAGTCATGCAAGAATTATTTAATTCACAAAACATTTATATACGCAATGTTTTCATGTATGCCCACCACAACATTTTACTGAAATATTGGAACGATGATTCAAATAATACTTTGAATCGTTGAAAGTACATTTTTGTAATCATTTTTGTAATCTTAGCCCGAATCCTCATACGAGCAACAGCGCTTTGACACAAAGCGCTAATTGGTGAAAAGTCGGTTGTGGGGGTAAAATTTACCTTCATCATCCGTTTTTCACCAATGAGCGTTCGGTGTCAAAGCGCTGTTGCCCGTATGAGGATCCGGGCTTATTCTACTCAATGCTATTTTTAAGGAGGAACACTACTGTGACGGCTAAAAAAAGGCTACTTTTGTGAATTTTTTTGTGAAAACTAATAGTTTGTATGAATGATTGTCTTTATATATTTAAAGTACATACATTTACGAAGTTATTACAAAAACTTCATTAAATAATATTAATATCTCTAGCCTCAGTGCTCATTGATGTGCACCTCGTCCGGAAAAACATGGGTGCACGGGTGCTCGTGTTGCGTCTGAACGAGAGCTCTAAAATAAAATATTTTTTTAATTTTAAAGTATATGAGTGTAAATATAAATAAAGGACAAATAGGCAATTGAGAATTAGCACAGTGGTCGGTGCGAAATACTCTTCAAAAACGCTTTATCTTACATTTAAATGAAATGAGATTTGTACATGTTTCGGCTAGTATTCTAGCCTTATTCAGCAAAAAATATGTGATGACCTGTCATGATTCATGATATTGAAGATGTAAACTTACGATGTTACAAAAAAGGCTGGATGGTATTAATGATTAAAAACTTTACAGCCTTGCAACTGGTGAGAACGACTCTCTAATGGAGTAAGGGTTACTGGACAACGATTGTGACCAAATTATGCCAATTTTTGTTAACATCGTAAGTTTACGTCTTCAATATCATGGATCGTGACAGGTCATCCATATTTTTTGCTGAAGAAGGCTAGAATACTAGCCGAAACATGTACAAATCTCATTTCATTTAAATTTAAGATAAAGCTTTTTTGAAGAGTATTTCGCACCGACCACTGTGCTAATTCCCAATTGCTTGTTAGTCCTTTATTTATATTTATTATTTACTACCTCGGTGTTCTAATGGCTTAGGATGCTCGTATGGAATACAAGAGATCCGAGTTCAAGTCCCGGCCGAGGTAATATTTTTTGCAATAAATTTATTAACAGTTTCAACTTATTAACATTCTTATAATATGATACTTGATGATAGCATTAAATTATTAAAATTGCTTGTCAATTTAATTCGCGATTACTAGAGTAGTTTTAATTACGTTTATAGTCCGAAAAAACAATTCGGCGCGCAGTTTGAAAAAGACTACAATATGGTATATATGCAAGTACATATATAGTGTATATTAGTAATTCAAGATTGAATTATTTAAAGCAATGAAGATCCAGCTTCGACCGTAATTGGCATTTTAAATTTCTAGTATTGATTGTGTTTCTCACATATGCGATCTAAAATAAAGATTCTTAATATCGTTTATTATTTATTACGGGAATTTTCAATATTATTACTTTTATATGAGTGTAGTTTCAGTTAAGTGTACTGATTTTTTTATGAAATAATTTTAGGCAAAATTATTTTATAAAAAGCGCTGTTTTAGAAAAAGAGGTCGCGCCAATTTTGCAAAAAAAAATTGTTACTTTTTTTTATTGTTTTTCAAAAACTAATAATCCGATTGAAAAATTTGTACGCTTAACTGAAGACAATTTTGTTGCAAACATTCTGTCCAAAATTTAAGCTATTCGGATAAAAATTGGCCGAGTGAGCGCCCTGTTACGAAAACGTGGTTTCGAGAAAAACGTATTTAAAGTTTTACAACTGATTAGTTTATGCATCTGACAACATCCTACTCTGCCATATATTTACTGTAGTTCCGTTACGAATTTCAACATAATATTTTAGGGATATATTTTTATGACTCCAAGCATTATAAAAATGCAAAAAAAATCAATTTTTTAAACCCGTCACAGTGGTGTTCCTCCTTAAGAGAATAATATTACACTCAAATTTTAAAAAATTGGACAGATTGATATTTTAATCTTTAATAAAGAGGTAATAAGCGTAAAAAATATAAAAATTTTTTTTTTAACTATATAGAAAGCTAATTAAACAAAAATTATAAAAAAATATATGTTATATTCTATGCTTTTCGTATTTTTCTAAGTATCAAGAAGCATACATAGAACTTCTTTTTGCATTATCCATTTCACAGTCATTAGATTATCCGGTACTTCAAATGGTACATCAATATCAAGTTTCCATAGAATTCGTTGCTTTAATTTTGACAGAGCTAGGATAACGGTCTTAATTGTGTCTAGTCCAATCGATTTCCATTTTACATTTGTTCCTAGAGATATTACGAGTGCTCCGTTCGTTGCTCCGTCAAGAAATACACGCACATCCTGCGAAGTAACGATAAATACTTTAATAAAATACAAAGGTAACATATTTCAATACCAAAACAGCTAGTTATAAGTGACTGATGCATTTTTAAGCAAATTATATCTAAGCTGAAAGTATTATCAAATTTGTTCAAATAAAATTCATATACAAATTTTTATAAATCACTGTTATATATGTTGTGTGTGTGTGGAATATTATTTAAAAAAATATTTTTTGTTATATTGAAGTTTATGCCGTAATATTCATTTTTTGTTTAATTACGATAGAAATTAATTAATAATTAATAAATAGATAAAAATTAGGAACTATATCATATCATGAGGTTATTTATTCAATTATACAGATTTTGAAATTATAGCACATCTAAAATGTGTTTCTTTAAATATTAGAATTAATTAGATATATTATACGTATAGATGTTCTATTAGATTGAATGGAAATTTACGTTGTTTTTTAAGCATGTTTTATACATATTTTCAAAAGAATAACAGAATTATGAAAAATTACGGATTATTCTAAGTCACGGATAAAAATAATACAATAAATTTAATGACGATTTATTATCTAGATCATAAGTTATTTTAATAAATAATAATATTTTTTTAAATTTGAGCAAAAATAAAAAAAATACATGAAAATGTATTATAAAATAAATGATCTCAATTTTTAAAAATAAGTACATTATGTATTCAAGATTATTTACTTAGAGTTACATTGCGGTGCATGAACTAGTTGTCCAGTAAATAAACAAAATATTTATTTCTTCTATATCTTTGTAACTGATTAGTGAATTGCAATGAAACTTTGTATAAATTATTTTGAATGTAAATTTTGTAATCATTTTTTAAAATTTTAATTTTTAACAACAAAAATAATAATAAATAAAATAAAAAACAATATAATATATTATAGGTATATGTGATAACAAAATATAAAAATCAACGCTTAAACGGTATAGCTGGATCTTAATGGTTGTATGATTCTTATGTGAATATATACTACGTCTGCAGTTCCCAGAAACGCGCGCCGAAATGATTTTTCAGTCTTAAAACGCTAACTCTATTAAACTACCGCAGTAATATCACGAGTTAAATTGACTAGCAATTTAACAAATTTTTGATGCTTATTCGTATCTTCGAAACAATCTTAATAATGTTAAATGACATATTAAAATCTGTAAATATTTAATTCTTATTGCGAAAAATATTACCTCAGCCCGGAGTCGAATCTCACCCGGATCTCTTGCATTCCCTGCGAGTGTCCTAAGCCTTTAGACTACCGAGGTAGTCGAAAAGTCCTCTACCATTTTGCAATTTTTGCATGAGTTAAGATATCAATTACTAAAAATCACCGAATAATGATATTCAATAATTTTATACTCAAATACTATCAACTTTACAGAAAAATAGCAAGAGACAAAACTTGTTAATTTTTTTTTCATAGAACTCTAAAAATTTTTTCAGAATTTATCAACTTTTTTGTGTTACATTTTTTTATTGGCAACTATTTTTACCAACATGAGAAAATGCGGTACTAAAAAATTCTAAAAAAATTCTCAGAACAATTTTTGTCATTTGTTGTTTTTGTATAAAGTTGATAATACTTGAGTAATAAATTATTGGAAACCAATATTCGGTGATTTTTAGTAATTAATATCTTGTTAACTATTGCAAAAATTGTAAAATGGTAGAGGACTTTTCGACTCAGTTTAATCCGTTCTACTCCTATGCGAGAGTTTTATCGTTATTTATCAAACACTCTGTATATATTAGGTGGTTGCATTGAAACCCGCAGTTCGGCTGTAAGTGTTTCTAGGTGTTCCATATTTTAGCACGGACAGATGTCGTTTATATCACCTTGAAAGGTAACCCCTTGCCATTAACTTCAAGCCAAAAACCGCCATATTTAGTTGACACACGTGCCTCGAATGAGCAAGTTAAAAATGGATCGTAATAAATTGTTTTTTTAATGTGTGCTTCTACACTACTTCGATTTAAAAAAAAGTGCAGCTGAAGCTCACCGATTGCTTACACAGACTTATAGAGAGTCTGCACTATCCGAAACTGTGTGTAGAGATTGGTTGCGATGATTTAAAAGTGGCGATTGCGACCCTTATGACAAGCAACGATCGTTCGGGTCAATCGAAAAAATTTAAAGATTCCGAATTGCAAAGTTTGCTGGATGAAAGTTCTTCCCAAACGTTTAAAGAATTGGCCAAACAGTTGAATGTTGACAAGTCAACAGTATCCCGACGTTTGCATGCCATGAGAAAGATTCAAAAAGAAGGAAAATGGCTGCCACACGAGCTGAGTGAGAACGCCATTGCAAATTGATTAAACATTACCATTTCTTTGCTTGCGAGGCACAGAAAAAAAAGTTTCTTTTGTCGTATTGTAACTGAGAATGAAAAATGGATTTATTTTCACAATCCTAAACGCAAAAAATCATGGGTTGATCCTGGCTAACCATCAACATCCACGCCAAAACGGAATATCCAGGGTCACGCTGTGTATCTGGTGGGATATGGAGGGAGCAGTGCTTTATGAGCTCTTAAGGCGATGCTAAAGCCTCCTGTTTTACCACATTTCCATTCGGTGAAAAATCTCTGTATTGGATGTACGGATTGCAAAAGTATTATTACTTAAATTAAGATACGCACAAACAGGACCTCAGCTGCACTGGATTTCATGAGAAAATCGAAAAAAAGTTTAAGATTCGTTAAAAATTCACTTACTTTTGGCTCATTTTGATTCGTACAGCTGTCACCTCAGATATATATTTGCTTGATATAAGAGTTTGAGAGTCCATATCTTGAAAATAAGCGTGCAGCTGAGGTCACATTATTGAAACGAACGATACCGAGTTCGTAGAACTAAGATTGATAGTCTAGAAAAGAAATATTTCCACCGAATAGAAAATACGTGTATACAGGTGCTTTGCGAAGACTGAGACTGTCAACAGAGTCGAAATTCCGTGTAGCTGTAGTTGCACGATCTTGCGATAGATGGCATATGTTAGATAAGAACAGATGTATGTGTTTGAGTAAGACAGAATGATATATATTACAAGGTATGTAAATATAAAACCGGAATTTACCAATAGATGGCCATAGCTATCAATGTAGTTGCCGTCAGACTGCGTCATTGACGCCATTTCCTTGTTCTGACATCTGACAAAGATTTTCAACTTACAATAATACAATTCATACAACAGTATTAAATTAATACAACAGTTTCATACAACAGTATAGTTTGTAATAGCGTTGAACATGTCGAATTTTGTGCCTGGAAACAACGATTTGCGGACAGCATTGATTTTCTGTTACCATTTTAAGAAAACTGCTGCAGAATCGCATCGAATGCTTGCCGAAGCTTACGGTGAGCATGCTCTTGGTAAATCACAGTGCTTTGAGTGGTTTAAAAAATTCAAAAGTGGCGATTTTGACGTGAGAAACGAAGAACGTGGAAAACCACCGAAAAAGTTTGAAGACAGCGAATTGCAAGCATTGTTGGATGAGGATGACGTTCAAACTCAACAACAACTCGCGGATCAATTGAATGTAACGCGAGAAGCCGTCTCCATACGTTTGAAATCCATGGGAAAGATCCAAAAGATGGGAAAATGGGTTCCACATGAACTGAATGAAAGACAGCAGGAAAACCGAAAAACCACTTGTGAAATGCTGCTCACCAGGTAGCGTGGCATCTACAAATTGTCAGACAGGTGGGAAAAATGTATAGCTAGTGATGGGCAATACTTCGAATAAAATATTTTTTATCATTTTCATACAATACACGTGTATTTTCTATTAAAAAATTCCGGTTTCATATTTACGTACCTGGTATATAACATAATGTAAAAACTGAATCAAAGATGTCAACACTATTATCGAATTTGGAATTAAAACAGTTTGTATTATCGACCTTAATCGAGTTGGGTAATCGGTTTAGCATCCCCTTACAACCCAATGAAACGATTGCCGAACGTTACAAACAGCAACTCGAGCGTTTGAACGATAATTTAATGGAAAAAAGTCGTCAATAGCATCAAATCATCGAAAAGTGATCCTGCTGCACGACAAAGCTCGGCCTCATGTTGCATTAGCAGTGAAAAAAAAGCTGATGGAGTTGGAATGGGAAGTCCTCCCTTAGCCAACATATTCTCCAGACCTTGCCCCAAGCACTGAAGACTGGAATGGGCATCGAGGAAAATTTATGGCCGCTTTTGATCAGCCGCCATTTTGATTTGAGGTGATATTTGAGCGAATCATAAGTGTTCGCGCGCGCGTTGCGATCGATGTATCGATCGATGTACTATCGATGTACTATCGATCGATGTACTATCGATGAATGGAAATCTATATGGACATGAATGGTATATAAGCAAAATTAATATCACTTCAATTTTATTAATACATTCAATAAAATAACTTTAATAACACTTCATATCCTACATCGTTAACACATATGCAGGAAATGATATATTTAATAAAAAAAATTTTTACCTATGAAATGAAACGCCGTTTTTACTTTCTTGCCCACACCCAAGCACACAGCACTTCATGTTGATGCTTTGTAGACAGTCATGCGATTTTATAATCCTTCAAATATAATGTCACACACGATAATCTTGTTGACATATGCGTCTTACTAAAGAACACTAAACGTAAGTGCGCATGAGCACCTGAAAGCTCCTGATTCGCTCAAATATCACCTCAAATCAAAATGGCTGATCAATAGCGGCCACGATTTTCTATGCATCACAGCGGAAATGCCCATTCCAGTGTTATATAGTTCAGTGGCCCCAAGTGATTATCACTTGTTCCGGTCGATGCAACAGGTCTCAGAAAATACACACTTCCACAATTACGAGGAAGTCCGAAAATGGATGAGTGAATAGCGTCAAAATACAGGGCATTCTTTCGACGTGAGATTCAGCTTTTGCCAGAGAAGTGGGAGAAAGTGGTAGGATCCGAGGGAAAGTACTTCGATTAAGGTATCTTAACAAGTTTCTCCAATATAAATGTTTAAAAAATGAAAAAAAATAGCAGGTTTCAATGCAACTACCTAATACATTGATATATACGAGGGTCGTCTGAAAAGTTTTGAGCCTAACATAGAAACAAGTAATTTTTCGATCAAATTCAATTTTACTTTTCCACATAGTCTCTTTTTAAGTCGATACATTTTTTCAGCGATGCTCCCACCCCTTTAATCCATTCAAATAATACTGAGCGTCTTGCTTTGCAAAA
>NW_017298408.1:136401-136766 GCF_001594075.2 Trachymyrmex cornetzi
TCTTCGCTTTCTTCGAAGCAGGTTCACCCTTCGCAGCAGTGTTGTTAAGCCGTGTATTCACCTAGCGAACGAACACCGAACGAACAGCAAACGTAAAAATTTGTACTGTTGTTTGTTACATAAAAGTCGCACAAGTTTAATTGCTAAATGGAACGAACATCGAATCTGGTCGAATACCAGTATTCCGTACAATCGAGAAAAAGAATAAACTGCTCACAAATATAAACACTAATATCCGAACATTCGCGTTCGGTGTTCGTTCGCTAGGTGAATACATGGCAGTAGTAAGTGGGCAGCTATGGGCCGTCAAAACAAACCCCCTCCACTCGACCTCCGGCGCCAGGTGGGCGTGGCCTAGACGGGAC
>NW_017298408.1:137056-137814 GCF_001594075.2 Trachymyrmex cornetzi
TTTTTTTGTTGCAGCGGTTCGATGTCTCCAACGTGTTGACGCTTAGTGAAAGGGTTTTTTCTTATTATTTATAACGAGGACTTTTATGAGAATTTTCGGGAGACTCTTGCTTTCAATAGGGAGAAATGGGAGATAAAATAGGAATGAACAAGTTCGCGCTGGCACGTGTCGCAGTAATTGGTGTGCTGATTCGAACATTATTTTAGAAGAAAAATTTTTCTATATTTTGTTTTTAATGAACATTATCTAAATCGGAAATACGTGAGGAAAAGGTGACTAATGTAAAAGGGGACGAGGTGAAGAGTAAGAAACGGACGAAATATTTACATGATCAAAAACGTTTATTTTAAAAAGAAAAATGATATTACATAAAATATTTATTTATATTTTAAAAGAGTAGACGATTGAACGTAACGGCATACAGCATGAGAATTAATTTTTTTACGTTTACAACGAAGAAAAAATTTATGACATAACTGTGTGATCAATCGATCATTGCGTTTATAATCAGAGGTAAACAGACTAAGAAACTGGCTAAGATTATAACCATTACACATAAAATATAGAAATACACAGCAGTATTGTCCGCAAGTTTGAGAAAGTATTCCTTGCAGTGTCGTCGTATTCCAGCGATACGTGGTGGAGTTTCGGCAAAGTCGTAAGAGGAATCTTGAGTCCAAGGGCGGCAAGCCGTAGCTATCGAAATATGTTCCTGTACCGCATTCGTCGATGTAAAAGGCGACCCAGTGCTGGCCAGG
>NW_017298409.1:0-277 GCF_001594075.2 Trachymyrmex cornetzi
AAGAATGGTAAACGTAAACGGTACGCTGAATGATTCAATTGCTCGTTCGTTGTAATACCAGAGCGGCATTTTAAGAGTCTCTAAAGTTTTTTCCACGACTTTTTTTTTACGCTTTCTTTTTGGTTTTCTTCTTTTCTTTATACCACTACCACGTTTATATGGTGCTAAATATAGACCATGACCTTTCTTGCGATCGCTTACAGCTCTCGCCACGCTTGCTGCCCCACCGATCAAAGATCCAAGCGCGCCTAACATTGGTATAATCGGTAGGAAGCCT
>NW_017298410.1:0-304 GCF_001594075.2 Trachymyrmex cornetzi
TATATAATTTAAAAGTAACAATAACAATATAATTGTAATATAATAAAAGTAATAATAAATTCTGTTTCATAATGCATGTCTTACATGTCTAAATTTATTTTTCTTTGATTTAAACTTAATAGCATTCACAACGATCATAATTTACACGACTCTATAACTCAATCATATATACACATGCTAGATATATTAACTCATTGTGGATGGTTTTTATTTTTCTTATTTTTCGAAATATTCGAATTACTTAATTTTTTAATATGATTATGACTTTTCTTATTAATATGTTTGTTATTTATATTATTTTTCT
>NW_017298411.1:0-1081 GCF_001594075.2 Trachymyrmex cornetzi
TATTACATTGATAACGTCAAATTACATCCAATTCGAATTATTTTTAATTATTTCTATAGATCACCACTGCTGTTATTCAATATGTCGTTAATTTAATTAAAACAATGGAGTTAAACATTTTAATTAAAAAAATTAAATTTGTCCATTTTACATTGTTTATTTTAAAACAAACTACAATAATAGATGGCTTTATATTTTTATAAATAGAAGTTAAAAATAATAAAATGTTATTTAATTCAAGACATTAACTTACCATTTCATATCTAATAGTACAGATTCTGTTAGGGTAATTCCGATATATACGCCGCACCTATCAAAAACTTAATTTATTAAGTATTATTTACTATGTTTATAGTAAACGAACTATATCAGTAAAAACTTTGTACTGTCTGTTACTATAAAAAAAATAGATAAAAGTTCCGATTAGGAGACCCCCCCCAATGATCTTGATCTTGACATATATTGTCAAGGACATGATTCTGAGTAACCTCCAACAGGTTTTAGCCTTCGTTAAACCCTTCGTTAAAAAGTTATTAACAATCAAAGTTTTACTATATATCGCAAAAATTCTCTACTTTAAAATAAATACACACACATATGCATACACATACATTATTGTACACACACACGGGGGGAAATGTACAGTGCTAGTGTTGTCGATTGGACAAATTTTTGTTGAGAGGAAGTTGTGCACATACGTGTATATGTGCACAACTCTCACCTTCGACTCTCACCCTCTTCTCCCCCTGCTTCAGGGGCGCCCGTCTCTCACCTTCGACTCTCACCCCCCTCAATCCTGCTTCAGGGGCGCATGACTCTCACCTTCGACTCTCACCCCCTCTCCCCCCTGCTTCAGGGGCGTCCGACTCTCACCTTCGACTCTCACCCCCCTCTCCCCTGCTTCAGGGGCGCACGACTCTCACCTTCGACTCTCACCCCCCTCAACCCTGCTTCAGGGGCGCATGACTCTCACCTTCGACTCTCACCCCCTTTCCCCCCTGCTTCAGAGGTGCCCGACTCTCACCTTCGACTCTCACCCCCCTCAACCCTGCTTCAGGGGCGCATGACTCTCACCTTCGAC
>NW_017298412.1:0-511 GCF_001594075.2 Trachymyrmex cornetzi
GATGACGCGAGTCATGGGGCTGTATTACTGGCCCGGCATGACTCGCGACATCACGAGATACGTTCGCAGCTGCCGCAACTGCCAGTAGCACAAGGCCATGCAGGCCAAGCCGGCAGGGCATATGCACGCCACCGCCACACACCATCCGTGGCAGCAGGTCACCGTGGACCTCGTGGGGCCCCTACCGCGATCTAAGAGGGGTAACGCGTGGCTCCTAAATATGCAGGACCGTTTCTCGAAATGGGTAGAATTGAGACCCCTCCGCCGCGCCACCGCCCCCGCCGTAACTCAAGCAATAGCGGAGGACGTGATCCTTCGCCACGGGTGCCCGGAAACGGTAATATCCGACAACGGCACGCAGTTTAAATCCACGCACCTCACAAAACTACTCGGCAGTTTCAACATCGCACATAGGCTTACACCGGCGTATACACCACAATGTAATCCAGTCGAGCGCACCAACCGCACCGTGAAGACCATGTTAGCGCAATATGTCGAACGGAACCACAAA
>NW_017298413.1:0-1231 GCF_001594075.2 Trachymyrmex cornetzi
CCAGTGCGTTCGTATGCCCTGGCTTTCGGTCATGGAACTTAATCCAAGTGACCGGGGAGAAGGTAAAGTGCAACCGCGGGAGAATTTAAAAGGAGAGATTTCGTTAATTAATGAGCGAGAATTTAATTAATATTAAATATAATTAGCAAAAGTTATTGATACATTCTTTGGTGTTGTGTTATAATCGGAACCTCTTTTAGGTTCATATACGTATAAATATAATTACATATACCATTATATAGTTTAGTAGCGTTTTTTTGGTAGGTGTTAATGTTGGTGTGGATTTGTGTGTGTGTGAGTAGAGTCGGGTGTTATGCTGAGATTATTATCTGTTGGAAGTGTTTGGGTAGAGGAGAGGAAATCTAGAGAGGCGGCAATTCATAAGGTTGGAAGGAGAGGGGATCGATTGGAATGAGGGATGGAAAAAAGACAAGTACATCCGGGGATGGTAACTATGACTCGGTCGTTTGCTGATGGAATAAAGTTGGACATGTAATGTATTAGTTGGAGGGCATCATGGAAGAGGAGGGGAAAGGGATTTGGAGGAGAGTAGGAGTCTATTGGGGAGGGAAGAGTTGAGGGGGTGACTTCTGAGGCAGGGGCCTCTTCGATCGAGGGTGGTGTCGGGAGAGGGCTGGACGGGAAAAGGGTATCGAAGAAATCAGGCGACAGGTCGGAAACGGGGAAATATGAGATTTCAGGTGGAGGCGATAATGGAACGACAGGACTTGTTTCGAGTGTTAGCGAGTGTGGGGATAGACAGGGTTCCCTAAGATTCTTCGAGATGACCGAGCGGACACGGACGTGAGGCCCCGCTACTTGACGGCGACGAAGGATGGAAGGTCTGCGTGAACGCACTGGAATGATTTTTATGGCGACGCGGCGTCTGTTTTTCTTAAGATGAAATTGTTGATCAACAACTCGGACAACAGCTTAAATTTTTATTATCGCGTGACTTAGGTTCATTTATGATGTTTTTCGCAATTTTGTTCCTTTTAGACCTACCTTAGTGTTATTTTTCCGGGTTGATTGGCGTTTTTACGAGTTTTTCGCGGGGCCTGTGTGGTCTGATTTTCAGTTTTTATAAGGGGACTCTTGCTCGCGTCTCGCAGGCGCCAATCGTAGTTGCGACGGAGTCGATTCTCTCGAAAGAAAAGAATCTGCGTCAGCAGGACATAACAATAGTTTATTGTTAGTTGAACTTCTGTTAGATCAACTATGGTTGATATGA
>NW_017298414.1:0-235 GCF_001594075.2 Trachymyrmex cornetzi
ATTAAATTCCATGTGAGACTTAGAATGAACAAATCTCTACTGTCTGATTGGGAGTTGCCAAAAATTTCAACATTTTCGGACTATTATGTCAAGACATCGATGAGAATTATCCACTAATTCGCTGATAATGGTTTGAAGTAACCGAAACGTTCAAAAAATTTGTATCGACAGTCATTGTACACTCACCGACTAAAAGGTTGCAACAGATTTTTTCTATGGCTTTCGGAATGCGACC
>NW_017298415.1:0-936 GCF_001594075.2 Trachymyrmex cornetzi
TTCTAATATTCGCCTTTTCGATTCTTTCGTCCTTCCATTTTACAAGTGAATAATAGTGTTCTGCTGTACATGTACGCGTATTATACAAGGGGATTAATGTTTTACCATGCATCCATAAGTTTATAACTTATGTCATTAAGGAGTAGGAAGGAAAGATAGGATTCTTTCCAGAATTCTTTCGTGCTCCTTGTTACGCCTATTTGCGATAATATAACTAAAGTACTTAGGTATCTAATTAACGCTAAAATTTGACAATTTTGCTGTAGGCGAAAATTTTGTATAACTATGTATCTATATTGATATTTTTGTTTTGTTTTGTTTTTATTTTTGTTTCCCTTTTTCCTCTTCCTTGAATATTTACAAGTGAATGTTGGTGATTAACATTATATAAAGGAATGACTACGTGAAAGTTGTCAACAAAAAGGTTTATTGTATCGACCATTGCGATGGTCGGAGGTACCTTCCATCTCCGGTCTAAAATGTCGTGGTGTGCCGAAAAATTTTTTTGATGCGGCTTCGACATTCATTCCTTTGCAAGTTCGTCGTTTATTGTTGTTTTATTGCGGGTTGAACAGTGTTTGCAGTCGTCCACGGACTCTCTATGGCCGAGACAAAGACTATGTAGCATCCTTCGTTCGAGGTTTCTGCATGGAAATGGTCGCAGATATTATCGAGATGCTTTAACAGACTCGGTGTTCCCTTAGTGCTGTAACGCACCGGGGTTTCGATCAAATATTGAAAACTGTCAACCCGATCTTTCCATTTACCATTTAATTGGAGTATGAAGATCTTTGTATGATCTAATAATCTGGAGATGGTAGAAGTACACTGGTGAGTTATATAACTGTGATTGACGATCAAGTAGCCTTGCAAACTAAATAACAAAGAAAATCTTTATAAGAGAGAAGAGGAAAATAGGACAATTTGTCTAAGAAT
>NW_017298416.1:0-2751 GCF_001594075.2 Trachymyrmex cornetzi
ACCGCAGGACAGGTCGGGACCATCCCGGGACATATGCCGGACGACGCGGGCCGCGATGACTCGGCTAACTTAGCCTGTGCCGACGTTGCGCCGAGGTTGGCGTAACAACCAGTTGCCAACATAGTGCCAACGTTGGCCAGACATTGGCCAAAGGAGTGTCCGTTTGTAGATTCAAACTGTTCTTTTGTCTTTTAATATGAATCATCTCCGATGTAAGTCTCTTGTTTAAAATTCTTTCTTCATCCAATATCTCTATTCCATTCCAGTCAAATTCATGTGAAAATTCCAATCTATGTTCTGTAATTACCGACCTTTGTGTTGAATTCCAATTAATGTGATTTCTATGTTCTGCTATTCTAGTTTTTAAGGTTCTACTCGTCTGTCCTACGTATGACGCATCACATTCTTTACATGCTATTTTATAAACAACATTACTGTGTAACATTTTGTCTAATTTGTCTTTTTGGACCCTAATGATATTATTTAATTTGTTTATTCCTCTAAAAGCTATTTTTACATTTTTATATTTATTAAAAAGATTTTTTATTTTATTCTCTATGCTCGAAATATATGGAATAGTGAAATAAGAAGTGATATTAATTTCTTCATCTGTTCCACTATTATCCATCCTATTATATTCTACTTTTAATTTCTGATAAATCCTTTTCCTTATTGTATCAATTATTACTTGTAATGGATAACCGTTCATTAATAAAATGTTGATTATTTTATGTATATTATTTTTATGAAACATAGGGTGTGACAATTGTAATACCCTGTCTATTAAACTATATATCACTCCTATTTTCTGAGACGTTGGATGTTGTGAGAAATAGTTTAGAAATCTACCTGATGATGTGGGCTTTTGGTACCAATCATGTATGATCTCATTTTTGTTTTTTATTAATGAAACATCCAAAAAGTTCAATTTCTCTTTACTTACTTCTAATGTAAACTGGAGTCGTTCATGATATTTATTAAATTCTTCCATTATTTCCATCATATTCTCTTCATTCGTAGCTAATGCTATATCATCCATATATCGCATATAGAGACTGGGTTTTGTCCTTAAATTATTTAAGCATTTATTCTCCAAATCCTGTAGTACTAGATTCGCTATAGTAGGGGATAGTGGTGAACCCATTGGTATCCCAAACGTTTGTTGATAAAACGCCTCATTAAATGTAAAATACGAGGATTTTAACACTAATTCTACTGCTGTAATAAATTCTTTTTTTGTAAGGTCTGTTTTCTTTTTAATTTCATTCCATCTGTTCTTAATACCTTCAATTGCTACATTTACCGGGATATTTGTATATAAGGACACTGCATCCATTGAATATAATAGATCATTATCTTTTATTTTTAGTTGTCTAATATTATCTACTACTTGGAAACTATTATCTACTGTAAATTTGTTTTTTCTTAAACTCTCTTGTAAAATATTATGTAAAAACGTAGCTAAATTGTGTAAAGGGCTATCTATATAAGAAATAATGATCCTAACCGGAAAGTTTGTTTTATGTACTTTAAGGACCCCATATGCTCTTGGTAAAATCTGATTGTTACTGTTAAGCCATTTGTATTCATTCTCTTTAATGAACTTTTTGGTTTTCCATCTCTTTAGTAAATCCTTTAATTTTGTAATTGTTTTGTTAACTGGATTCCGCGTAATAACCGTATATGTGTCCACATCATCAAGTAGATTATTCATCTTGTCAATATAATCCTTCTTATCTATTGCCACTACTACATTCCCCTTATCTGCTTTTGTATAAATTATTTCTGGATTTTCTGATATAAACTTTTTTGTTAATTTGAACATATTCCTAATTTTTTGTTCCATTATGTTCTTATTAAATTTTATATTCTTACTGTATGTGATAAAATTGTTTCTTATTTCTGCTACATTTAAATTCTTTATTCTATGAAAGTTGTACTCTATGTTTTTTATTATATCGATTATTATTTTTTAAATATTATTTGGTGGCATACAAAAATTATCCCCCAATTGTAGTAACGCATGTACCTGTTCTGGAATGTATATTTTCGTAAGATTTATAAACCATTTATTATTCGGAATACTAATGTCGTATTTACTATCTTTAAAATCCATTGGATTATATATAATTTTAATTCTGTAATTATTACTTTCATCTATATTATCAGCCTTGTTCTTATCCATTTTTTTAAAAGAATCTACATTACATTGATAACTAATGTGTTTTAATCTAGTGATATTCTTATAGTTATGTTTTTTAATTAACCAATTTAATTTTTTATTCATTTGTTTATGTTCCCTTATATAATATTTATTTAATTTTTTGTCTTGTGTATAAAAAAATTCTTTATATAAAGACCTCGGAAATCTATCTATGATAATCTTATTAAGATCCCTAACTCTTTTATTTATTCTTCTTCGTCTATCGTATGCGTCGCTAACCTCTAATTTACAAATAGATTTAATACATCCTGTAATCTTTTTATCTGTTCTATTTTTGTATTTGATATTTTGAAACCTCAGTTTATATAGTGACGTATTCTTTAAGTGTGTCGGATATATAGTTAGTTCCAAGCATTTTTTCAAGAATTCTATCTGTATTGTTACCCTAATTAACTCCTTATTACTACTAATCCAATTCTTCAGCGTGTTAACCGCATGATGTCCAAAAGTGATGTGGACACATATTGATGATGTGGACACATATACGGTTATTACGCGGAATCCAGTTAACAAAACAATTACAAAAT
>NW_017298417.1:0-335 GCF_001594075.2 Trachymyrmex cornetzi
TGTAAATTCCTTTACAAGTAATCATTTACTGTACATTGTAAAACCGTCGTTCAGTTAATCTTTCTTTAATAATACAATTGAAAGTAGGTATGAGAACGACGTAAGTATAGAGAAAGCTACGAAAATTGTATTCCAAAATATGTCACTGAATTAATTTTGCTACTTGACTTTAAAATATACTATAATTGTCATTGATTTAATTGGCAAAATTATTACTTCCGAGAAGTACTTAGAAAAGTAGACCTCGGAAACTTTTTTAGTGCAAACTGCAGCGTAGTACGCGTAATAGTACCGATCTTGCAAAGTTGGGTCATCAAAACTTCATTAGTAATTTT
>NW_017298417.1:475-858 GCF_001594075.2 Trachymyrmex cornetzi
CTCTATCGGAAGGTAATAATGCGAATTATGTAACTAGTGAGCAAAGTTGAGAACTTACCTTAAAAAAATAACGTGTTACCGTCACAAGTTATTCATTTTAAAAAGCAACGTGTTATTGTTACCTTTACTTGAAAATGTAACGGATCTTTATTTTTCAGGAAATTGTTGTGTTTAGCACTCTCATGTACGAAATTAATAAAATTAAACTTATATGACGCGTTTTTACACAAAAATAGACCGAATCTGACAATAACAATCTAAGAGTTAAATTCAAAAATTACCAAATTTAATTTAAACATTAATGTCATTATTGAAAATGCATTTTAAGATTCATTTCCAATACTGAAAATCCGTAGTATATGGAAAATCGGGGCACCATGGAT
>NW_017298418.1:0-858 GCF_001594075.2 Trachymyrmex cornetzi
TAAATGTAAAAAAACATACATAAAGTGAAACTTAAAATAGTGATAATACATATTAGTATTACATATATAAATGTAAAACACATACATAAATTGAAACTTAAGATAATATACAATAATATAATACGCAAAAATAATCGTAAAAAATAATACGTATAAATGTAAAAAAACATACATAAAATGAAACTTAAAATAATGATAATACATAATAGTAATATATAAATGTAAAAAATATACATAAAGTGAAACTTAAAATAATAGTAATACATAATAGCAAATATACTACATATAATACATATACATATTACAAAGGTATCTGCCAATGCTCCCATGGTAACGTCTCCGTCGAGTCGGGTACGACGTATCGTTTGTCGTCGTATGGACTCAGAGCGATTTTCGATTCGGATATCGTGTATACCTCGTGTAATTTTGGTCGTATACACGACTGACGACGAGTCATTTCAATTTCATCGTTCAAGCAACACGTGTAATCGTCGAACGTTATCGTTCGCGCTACGACGTTACTCTTTACACCTTTCACCTTTTTTGTGTCCTTCTTGCCGTCCACCCGCGTACATTTTCGCTCTGAATCCAACGAATTCGGTCATTATCGCACCATTATTTTCGTCCTTCATCAAACCGGGTACTTTTTTGTTCGCGAGAGGCATACCGTACGCGTTGTCCATCGGATAATCGCTCGTGTCGAATCTTGCGATATCGCGTTTCATAATCTCGTACGCATCGTCGCATTCTATACGATAAATGAGACTGTCCATGTCGGTGTACATTATCTTACATTTGTCGCGATACATCGGTGACATGTACTCGTGGTGAAATTCGTACAAGCAGACCTTTGATATG
>NW_017298418.1:3036-3405 GCF_001594075.2 Trachymyrmex cornetzi
CGTGCTTGTCCCTCTTGTCCCCTGTGAGTCGTAGAGGAAGGATCTGCTTGTCCTCGATGCCGTACACGTTGATCGACACCGCGTTCAATCGTTCGAATTTCAGAACGTCTTTCAAAGTCACTGGAAACTCGATACCCGCAAAATTTAGCACTGTACTGTAATGCGGGTACGACGATTCCTGATCTGCGTTTCTTTCTGCGGGGTACAGAGCGTCGCACGGCGAATCGTGCCCGCCGCACATACACACTCGCATTACACACACACACCATACACGCACAACGACACCGCCTTTGTAAACACGACACACATACACATACACATACACGCATTCATACTCTGTACATAAATACATCAAATATATATCTTTCT